>NC_138225.1:14305019-14370019 GCF_964197995.2 Scardinius erythrophthalmus | reverse complement strand
CAAATGCAAACCACAACGATCCAATTATCTAATCCATTCCTGATGGACAAAATCAAATCCCACCCTACATTTTTTTCTTGTTTGAGAAGCCATTTTATTCCTGTTAGGGTTAGGGTGACCATCTCATGCTTCTTATGTATCACCTAACCATCTAAGTGACCATATTATGTACCCTTCATTAACATTCTCATTAGCTGCATATATACCAACCATTCCCAAAAGTGAACATTGCGCAACCACAGACGTGGACGATCCCAAACATTTACAGTATTTAGCTGCATTTCCAACGCAGGAACTTTCCCCAGGGACATTGGGATTATACTCCGCACCAGGAACCAGGGTCTTAATGAAGTTCCGGGAAAATATTTCCCCCTCCGAAAGTCCCTGCTTGCGAGGTAGTACTTTTTTAAAGTTCAGGAACTTTCAGGGGCGCTGAACATTCTGATTGGTTGAGTTCATGCCGCATTTTGATTAGTTGACTCCACGCAGCATTTTATTTCAACCACCTTTTTTTTTTTTAAATCTGTTGCGGTGCGTGCAGTAACAGTTGTTTGCTATTCAAATCAACAATGGAGGTTAAAAAATACGACCGATGGACCGAGGCCGAGGTTCCTGCTTTATTAAGCTTAAATTAAGCTGGAACTGTAAAGTAGCACGCAGTGCTATGCCACTGGACTAATTTACCTAATCTTCACGGTACTTTAGATTGCAGTGGAAATTAACGCAGAAAGCAACAGGTCTGGGGGGGGAAGTAAAGTTCTTGGGACAAATTGTTCCGGGTAATTTCAGTGGAAACGCGGAACTCGCTTAGCTTTCATAGGCTAGAAAGACAGAAATCCTTTTAATTTCCTTAAAAATGTAAACTGGAACTCTGTCCCCCTTTGAAAATCCCTCCTCAGAGAATTTAAAAATTTGTGTTGCAAATGTGTTCATGGGACAGCATTCAATTAAAGATCAGTTTGAGAAATGGTTTCTTGTCTAAATCCTACAGTCTGTTTTTTTCTCCAGTTACTGGACACACTGCTACACCACATTTTTTGTTATGGCTTCCTTTTGAGGAAGTTAAAATCTTGTGTTACTGGCTTCTGATGTCATAGTGAGGTGCTGACAAACAAATGCAGCTGAGACTCTCTAAAAACTTTCTTTCACATTTCGCACCCGATATTTTTCACATTTTTACAATAGTTCCATCATCAACACATGCTTACAGGTGTATTTAAAAAGAAAGAAAATGTGTCACCAACTTCCTTTTATTTCTACCTCATTTGTTCACTTTGCCATAGATAGTATTTAACGCACTATAAATTAGAGGAAGAATGAAAAGGTCATTACCTCACTCTCTTATTTTAACTAAAAGGCTTTTCAGTGTTGTTTTTTATCCTGTGATTAGCAGCATATTATGTATTCTCCATTTCATGGGGTTTGACCTACTTTTATCTCCAAAAAAATATGTCTAATGAAGAATAAAAAATCAGGTTAACAAGGAGGCAAATCAGCATTGTAAATGACAAAGAGCTGAGCTGATCTTGGAAGAGAGTGTGTGAGTGCATATAATGCGAACTTCACTTGAGAATTTAAATGCTGCAGGAAAAAAAATGTTTATGTCATCTTATCACACAGTGTTTTATTATCAAGTCAGTAGCAGTAGTGTGGGTGGATCTCACTTGAATTATTTTCCTCAGCACCTTTGTAGCGCCTAAAGCTTTCCTTCCACTAGGCATAGTTTTCTTTTAAAGACTGCTGCTTCATCTCAAGTTGTAAAAATCCCATAAACATAACGGTTTAGAATTGTTCAGTACTATGTTTGAATGACATACAATGACCACCTCAGTCTTGTTTGGATTGCCAAAACTGCAGATGTTTGACATTTAAGCAATTTTGAAATAGTTTTTCAAAGACCACCTGAAACTGATGACATAATTGATGGTCGGCCAGCCAATCACAAACGAATTCTTGGAGGTGAGCTTCCTGTCTGTGATGCAATGAACACAGGATGCCAGCCATATGTCTGAGAGGCTAACACGATGCTTCAGCTTTAGATACAGAGACCTGTAACATGTAACACACACAATGCACACATGCACTTTTAGAGAGACAGATGTCCTACATTTTTAACATATTAAATCACATACTTTTCAACCCATATTTCAACCCACTAAAAAGTTGACATACTTAGTCTTGGCGATGATAAGCGAATCAGTGAAAAGCAGCAGAAGTCTTTCTCTTGACTGCAAGCCGATGGTAAGGTGAGCATGTGCTTCCATCAACAGCACTGCATTTTGGGATGCATTACATGCCCCATACTCATCACTGTAGAAGAGTGAACAGGTTAAAATCACAATAGCAATGAAGAACATTTAGGAATGCCAGTTAAATTTCTGTAATGTACTGCAATCTAAGATTAGGTGTCCCACATTACTTGTCCTATATTAACCCAATTTACTATAACATTATAACATTAAAACATCAACAAGTTTGATGGGTAAGCAATAAAGAACGAGAGGCCACTGCTTGAGTGCCTGCCATCCTTCCACTAGAAAAATAGTCCCTGACAGTGAGAGTAAACAAGCAAAACAACATGCCTCGTCTAATGGAGCTCAGATAAATACAGAGAACAGGAACTGTTCTCATGCGCTTTATTTTTTAACACAATATAGGTTATTTCCTCACACACACAAACACACACACACACGTCTGCTTAACTCTCAGCATGGAAAATCTTCTTTCTCCTGGACCCGCATGAGAATGACAGGGGGAAGGGCGTGGCCTCAAAATTAAAGGTTTATTTCAACAGTCCACTTTAGGCATTCTACTAACCATAAGTGACTTTGTCAACTAAGGGGCCGTTTACACGACATAGTTTCAACAAAGACTTGTTATGCTTTTTGGCCATTCATTTACACGACAACAGCGTTTTGGTGGCCTGAAAACGCAAACAGTGACGTAATGCACATGCGTATTTCATGTTTAGTTTCTTTTATTTGGAAAGGAAAAGATACAGATATTAACAGTAAGAACACTGGGGGGGCATACGGACATCATCACAATTGGAAGTTAAATGGGACTTCAGGAGAACATTCTAAAATTGGGATTACAGTGAATGTTTCTGGCTTAGTGAAAAAGAAATTTACCCAGAAGATAAAGTAATAACACAGTATTATTAAGATTAGCTTCCTTAGAATGAAATTGGACAAAATACTTATACATTTTGTAATTTGTGTCTATACGCATGTCCATTCGGATCGAGTGCACTGTCTGTAGTAAAAGAATGCATATGTGCGTGGGCGCGTAGTCTTTCTTTATAAAGTAACATAACCAACTACTTGTCTGGCATGCATAATACTGCGTAATAATTTCACGAATTCATTTTGATAAAGTTGTCATCTGTACAAAGAAAAAACTTTTCCGTTTTTAGCACATCGTTGTCGTGTAAAAGTACCCTTACTCTCAGAGTATTACTAGACTGTTAGGTTACTAGTAGAATAAGTTGACATTTATAGTCAGTAGATTGTCTAAAGTGGACTATAGAATTTAAGTGTTACCCAAAGGTGAATGATGCAGACATAATGTCAAAAAGGAGTCTCTCATACTTAATTAAATAAATGATAAACATTTTTACAATTTTCACAGTATCGACTGTTTATGCTGCCAAGGGTGGATGCTAAGGGTGTTGCACAGTGATATATAAATTTGTTTGGCGGTTATAGCATAGGCCTATTGACTAATCAGCATCAAGAACCGGAACAATCTGTTTTATGATATAAGACATGATGTTTGTTTAAAGGAATAGTTCACCCAAAAATGAACATTCTGTCATCATTTATTCACCCTTAAGTTGTGCCAAACCTCTATGAAGTTATTTCTTCTTTCTCCAAAAAGTAGGTATTTTGAAGAATCCAGCTGAACAGTTGATGGACTTCCATAATATGGGGAAAAAAATACTATGGAAGTCAATGTGGCCTACAGCTGTTTGGTTACAGACATTCAACAAAACATTGTCTTTTGTGATCATCAGAAGAAAGAACTTCATACAGGTTTGGCACAACTTTAAATAATAATGTCTCATTCAGTGTGTCCTTATATACAGTAAATGATATTCTGGCATGTTGGCAAAGGCTGCACTGTTTCCTTGATTCTACATTTACATACAAATACTGCATTTCCCATGAACTGGGCTTTAAACAGACTTCAGAATCTATAATAATAGGAATGTATAAAACATGCACAAATTAACAAATACTGATAATCACAAATATTGATAAAGGTTTACATGAGCCAAAGTTAACTTGGTGCAGAAAAACGGAAACATTCTGATCACGTAAACACGTTCAGTAATGTTTTTTTCAATGTTATGCATAAAGAAGTATACTTTTCGCTGAAGTTGTAAGTCACCTTCAGAAACTTGTCAACTTTATTGCCATGACAACGAGCTGAATATTATAGTGAAGAAAACACCTGTTCCTGCGTTTGTCTTCCTGTTTAAATTTCAAGGAGCAAGTGTATTTGCCATTGCAATTTTTACATAAAACTATAACACAAACTATTTGCAAGATTTTTAGCTTTCTGTTATTTATTAATTGTTCTATTGGCACCTTGCCACTGTCTCTCTCTCTCTGTTCTAGCTCCTAATCTGAATGACGCACTTTGCCAGCTTTCTTATGTGTGTGTCTCTGTTGTTGCATTCCTGCCTATATAAGGCAGTGTGTCTTCAAGCCATTACCAAGGGATTGGTCAGATATAAACAGTCAGTCAGTGTGTGTGTGTGTGTGTGTGTGTGTGTGTGTGTGTCAGGCTGGCAAAATTAATCGGAGTGCACATGGGCTAATTTCGAGCTACAGTCAAAGTATGTGCTATGTGCAAAGTACGTCACTCACTCTTATACAGTGAACGTATACTGTTTGTTTTGCCTGTCTCATCCGACGCCTCTGGGGATAGATGCCTTCGCTCATCTGTGGCCGGATTTGAGACTGTATGCATTCCCTCCAGTCAAGCTAATCAGTCCTTTGCAGATTAAGGCCCCGATCACACCTAACGCGTTTTTCAGGTTCGAAAACGCGAGGCACACAGCACTGCCCCATCACACAGAACGAGCAATGCGCTGCATTTTTTATGTTGCTTGGCAACCACTGAAACAGCTGTCCTGTCAGTCAAGTAAATGTCAAATCAGCCTTTTATTAAATTTATTTACTTTCTTCTGTTAACATTGTTGTAGTTACGGTTCATGAAGTCGTTAAGCTCCTGGTAACCCGCGAGAGCACCACAAGTTTATCCTTCATCATCGCACTTTCCAGGCGTTCAAACAACTGTGGCTTTCATCACTAAAACGGAAGGCCCGCCTCTCCATTCATTCGATTGGACAGTGGAAAAAAACGCGATGACGTCGGGTGCTTTTTCCGCTCGGAGTTGCTTTTTTTTCAACTGCAAAAACGTGTGGTGCAGCAGGCGCATAAACAGCAGGCAGAACGCTCACTGCCATAGGAAAACAATTGAAAAAAGGCGCCTCTCACTGCAAAAAATGCGTCAGGTGTGATCGGGGCCTAAGGGAGTGTGGAATCCGCCTCCTTGTGGTAGCCCCATTCTGGCCATCCCAGACGTGGTTCTCAGAACTGAGCTCCCTGGTGGAGGGGTCCCCTTGGCAGATTCCTATCAGGAGAGATCTGTTGTCTCAGCTCCAGGGCAGGATTTGGCGTCCTCGACCCGCGATATGGAGGCTGTGGGTGTGGCAGATAAAAGGGAATCGCTAGCGACAGTGGCGTCCGGTCTTCCCGCTAATGTTCAGGAGACCATTGATAACGCTTGTGTGCCTTCTACTAGGCGGCTATATTTTTCTTAGTGGAAGGTCTTTGAGTCTTGGTGTTCGGCTCATGCAGTGGACCCAGTCAGCTGCCCGGTTGGTTCAGTGCTGGAATTCCTGCAGGATAAGTTTGTGTCTGGAGCAGCTGCTACTACCTTGAGAGTTTAAGTCGCGGCTATCGCCGCCTGTCAGGAGTCAGACGAGGTCCTCCTAGATAGACACCGTCTGGTCTCCTCGTTTATGCGTGGAGTTAGATGCTTGAGGCCTGCATGTCCTATTAGTGTCCCCACCTGGGATTTATCAGTTGTTTTGGAGGGGCTATTAGAGCCTCCTTTTGAACCCTTGGAGTCAGCTCCGGACTGGATACTGACTCTCAAGAGCCCCTTTCACACAGCGCTTTGATCCCGGGAAATTGCCGTAAAATAGCCAGAGTGCCTTCTTTGTGAACACAAACACGTCCCGGGATTGATGCCGGGATTGATGCTAGGATCGATGCCGGGATCGATGCAGGGATGGGGATCTAGTAACATTGCCGGGATGGCAGTGTGAATGAACCAAAATCAAAAGATCCCGGGACAAATCCCGGGACACATTATCCGTGTATTTTCTAGAATCTCTGTGTGAAAGGGGCTAAGGTGGCGCTTTTGTTAGCATTGGTCTCTCTCAAGAGTGTGGGGGATCTGCAGGCTCTTTCTGTGAGTGAGCCTTTCATGGAGTTTGCCCCAGGTCTTGTGAAGGTGTTTCTACGACCTAGACCTGGTTATGTCCCCAAAGTTTTGTCAACATCATTCTGTTTTCAAGTCGTTCTTCACTCTTACTATCCCCTTTCTTTTTCCTCTGCTGAGGAGGAGAAGCATCATTTGCTTTGCCCTGTTCGGGCTTTAAAGGCATATGTGGACCGCTCTGGCCAGTGGCGCAAGTCGTCTCAGTTGTTTGTATGCTTTGGGGCCGGCCGCCCAGGGCTTTCCATATGAACTGGGCGTTTAGGTCCTAGTTGAGTTTGGTCTGGCTAAAAAAAAAAAAAGGTTAAAGGAGAGTTCCTTGTTGGGCCAGATCTGGCAGTGCTTATCTTGGCATGTGTGGTATATCGTTCCCATTGCATCATCGCTACGCAGCGTCGGATGAACCTATGAAAGAGAACGTCTCGGGTTACTTGCGTAACCCATGTACTCTGAATAGGGAACAAGATGCTGCGTTCGCTGCCAAGCTCCTCTTGCTGCCGAAGGAGCTGCTTCTTCATCGGTGGAAAATCTGAGGAGCAGATGGCGCGTTCACTGTATAAGACTGAGTGACGTAGCGCCACTGAGGAGGCACCCGCGCCATCAGCCAATGAATTGGTGTGATTCTATACGGGTTCAGACAATCAGCACCGCCCTAAGGGGGTTCCCATTGTGTCATCGCTACGCAGCGTCTCGTTCCCTATTCAGAGAACATTGGTTACTCAAGTAACCCGAGACGTTTTGGAACGTTCAGAAAACGTTTCAAAAATTTTCTCAAAACCGACTTTGCTGACTCTATCGAACACAAACAGGTGTAGCTCAGTCATTGTTTTGTCCGATTCCAACAAATGATACATCCTTTTGGAGGTTTTTTAACAGAGAATGTGAAAATAACAATATCTGTTTTTTTAAAAATGTGCTCAATGCGACTCATTTTGCCAGCACGGGCCACATAAAGGCCTATACTACATACACACAGTATATATATGCCATTTAGATTTAAATCAGATAGATCAAATACACACACACACACACACACACACACACTTAATTGGCTAGATAAATGTGGACATTAATTTATTCATTTCATAGACGTTTTTATCTATAGTTATAAATACCATGACCTAACCCTACATTTTTTTATTGTTTTTTAACTAACTTTTTACTTTATTGAAGATGTGTCTAAAAGGAGGGGGGGTAGAATAATGAGAGAATGTTTGTATGTGTGTGAGTGGGAAGTGAAAATGAGACATGATAAATTAAAAGAATATTACATTTACATTCCACATCAATTTAAAATGCCCAAAGACTCCTCAAAAAAAAGAGTATGTTTGTATGTGTGTAGTTGCTTGTCTATACATACCTTTGTCTGGTTTTGCTGAAAGCTTTAATAACAGCGGTTTTTCTTCTTGGAATTGTGGACTTCATCATCTACAAATAAAAGCAAACACAATTGCACACCAATTACATATACACATCTCAAAAACAAGAAAAAGGTCAAAATCATCATCAGCAGCAGCAACAAAAGTATTAATAAATGAAGAGAAAACTAAAAGAAATATGCTATAAAATAATTTGGTAACTATAGCAATTATCTGTTTATTGAGAGAAGAAAACTCACACCTTTAAGACAATCTCTCTTCTTTATATGACATCTGGTGTGAATGCTTCACTGACCTTGCCATATTTTCATAAGGAGAGGTAGCACGGTTTGTCATTGGATGTTTTATTTTATTTATTTATTGCAAGAAAAAAAATCACAGGGAAAACTGCACAATAAGAATGCAAATATTAGTCTATTATTCTGGTTGACGCATTAAAACATCCCTATCCAAAATTGCTAATGGAATTTCATTATTTTGAACAAATCCATAAGGGTCCTAAGGATCAATAAAGATTTCCCCTAAGAATCAAATAAGATTAAATTACAAAGGTCAGATTATCTCACATAATGTTCCATAAAATAAAATAAAAAAGATTTCTCAAGCTTTCATGTGTGTTAATATAAAAAGTGTGTATCAGACACCATATGCCAGCAAGACATCTGTTAAAGATCTGGAAAGCACTGTGCATTTTAATTGTGACAGGGAATGTTTAGGAGACATACTGCAGATGAGCAGATGCTCTTATTTAGTTGCAAAACACAACAAATTGATAATATCTGAAAAACATGTACATGTCATGTCAGGACACATGGGTCTGAATAAAAAAAAACAAAGTAAAAAGATTGGAAGCTTTTAACTTGCAAAAAGATTGGATGGCTATGAATGCTGTATATTTGCACTGAAATAGCAGCAATTACCCCCAGGAACCAGATTTAATTTAGGTACAGAATTTCAGATTACGACTGACCAGTGATGTGAATATCAGAAGATTAAATATGAGCTAAACACATGCACTACCACTAAATGCATAACAAGTGTCTCATGAATAGTTCACCTACCCTCAGTTTGAGGTCCATTCAAGGACACCTCAAGTAAATCATCTGCTGAACTTACGCAAACAAACCATTGCTACCTCTATGTAAATTCACCTTTTCCTCCACAGGCCTGGTCACCGGTCCACTTTTGGTAGATTGAAGGTTAGTGCAGTTTGAGACCTTCTGATGTGGACTCATTTTCATCCATCTCCCTCAATCGTCCTCGGCAAGGCTGCTCTAAATCTCCTCATTCACAAAAAAAAGGGAAAAAAAAAGAAAGAAAACATGCATCAATTCCCACAAAGGAAATGAGCTTGAATTGTCTTCGAGATTATATATTTCTTTATTTTTCCCTCATAAAATCATAAAATAAATTGTAAAGGGGTTTGACTTTATCATCCAGATGAGAAGTTGTCAGGAACTTGGTGTGAGGAACTTTACCCACCCAACCCATCTCATGTCCCCCCACAACTTTTTCTTTTCTCTTTAATTTTCATTACTGTCCCCTTCCTTTCTCCCTCCCTCCTTAGCAAGGATTTCTCATTTCTTCCCCTGTTTGTCTCTCTCTCTCTCACACACACACACACACACACACACATTCTTTCAGTCTCACTCTCTAAATATGGACATAGTGGTTCAGTGTTCTGTTCCACATTCACTGAAGTTCCAAGGCCCCCTACTGGATGTTACCGTCACTACAGAAGATATTAAATTTCAGTGCAGCTTTGCAATCAACAGCAATTCTGTATTTTAATATGTTGCTTTGAAACAGTTTATGATGACAATATTAACAGTCCAGCTTCACTCTGAATATTCATTGTAGAACTAATGGCCACATCTCAAATGCAGTTTCACGGTTCATGGCCTAATTGGTGAACTAATCCCACCAAACAGCAGCTAAATTAGCCAGCTTTTTTTAACTGGATTCTGTCAAGCAGCAATTAATTTTAGATAATTAATTACTTCACTTTAAAGTTAGAGAAAACAATAAAAAATAATTTTCAAACTGTATTTATATAGTTTTCATGTGTCATAAGCCCTGCAGATGAAACTCTGCCCACTGATGCAACAGAGCTGCCTGACCAAGTTCTGAGTCACACAAGAGGCTATTATCAGGCTGCCTCCATCTTCTCACTTCTTCCCTCACAAGATACAGCTCTGTATCTGCATATGTACATGGACGGTCGGAGCCAAAATATACTCTTTTCAATGTCTATATTTATTTAACTGTTTTTGTTTTTACTTAAGTACTTGGATCTAACTGATTTGCCTTGTGTGATTTTGAAGACATCATTTATAAAGACATCATTTATAATTTGTCACTGCATTTGAGTGGCTCAAAGTAGTCCTTGAAAACAGCACTTAAATGACACTTTGAAATGTGTACATTTCATTGCATTCAACACAACATCTGCCAACAAATAAAGCTCGACCTTTTCTTTTTACAATTTTTGGTTTAAAAAGGTCATTAAGTGTGTTTTTACAAGTGCAATGCACTGATAACTATCACACATCAAAAAAAAAAATATATATAAATATATATATATATATATATATATATATATATATATATATATATATATATATATATATATAAAAATACAAATAATTTTAAATTATCAGGATTTGTTTTCAGTGCATGAGTGTTGTGTGTGTTTGTTTGCGCACGTGTGTGTGTGTGTGTGTGTGTGTGTGTGTTTGTGTGTAGGCATCTTTGTAAAGCGCAAGGGCTTGGTACACAGTCTTTGTAAGTGTGCAAGGGCTTGGTACACAGCTGGAAGAATTACCAGAGCTAAAGTTAAAAACTCTTTCACCTGATCCAATACAGAGTCAGAAGCACTCAACTTGCAAAAAGTTCAAATTTAGATTCAAATTCATTCCTCTTTTTACCTTCCTTGCAGTATTATAAAGCACAACTTTGTACTAATAAAGTCATGCAGAAGAGGCTGATGAAAACACTTGCTTAAGGCGCATGTTGAAGAAACAAAGTCAACTTCTCCTTTAAGACAAACTGAATATCAGAACTTCCCCTTTAAGAGATGGGCCACAACTTTAACCGGTTGAGTGTTGAAATGGTGATTGCACACACATCTGATTATTTACAGAGATATTGAAAACTCACCCACCCCGCACACGGCCACATGTACACACTCATACACAAACATATGCACACACAACCTTACAATGAAGAAGATAACCCTACGATTTCCTCCACAGGACTTTATAATCAAGGGTTAACAAGCAATCAGAACTTTAGTGAAGTGTTTAAATATCATCTAAAAACATGCCCATAAACACACAGTCACTTACGGCATAAGTTGTACACATTAATGCACAAACATGACCATCCTAGACACAGACAATACTTAAAACAGATATTCACAAAAGCTAGTAAAAGAGACATCATGAATAAATTCAGAAAAGATGTTTCTTTTTATATTTGATGCTTTGATAAAAGCAGACGAGAACATCTATAAGTCTGTGTACGTGTGAGAGTGTGATATGAGTGCATGTGAGTCATCATGACTGGTGTGGTTAAGACACTTTGCTGATCTATATCTGCATCTAGTCACACTGAAAAGCTGCAGTGAAGATTTGATCCAAACTAGGACCAAAACCAGCAGAGCACAGCACAAGTCAAATACCTTGATACCGAGCATCTGAATAAAAATGTACCTTAAAATAACTCCTTTCTCTTTTTCTAATGCCTTGTTCTGCTATTTTGGCTACTGCAGCAAACTGCATGACAAGCAGAAAAACCAAAAAAGAGGTGTCTCTTCGAAGGAAGCATCTTTTTCTTTAGAGTTGTGAAGGTGTAACTGAAGTTTCTCTCTCTCTTGTTCTTTCTCAAACACACTCTGTGAGAATCAGGCCTGAAACGTTGCTGCTGTCAGCCGCAGTGTGGAGGGTGGAGGCTGCTGAGCGGCCATGATTCTGAGTCAGAGATCACTGAACACAGGCTTAATGAGGAACAGAAAAAAAAGATACATATTCCATACATATTTTGATCCATCTCCATAGACATAAAATATATGAGTCACGCTGCACACGTTTGCATGGTTGTTTCTCCTTCTGCTGCTTTTCTTAGCGGTTGGTTTTTGTGCTCTTAAAGGGGGGGTGAAATGCTCATTTTCACTCAATCTCCTGTTAATCTTGAGTACCTATAGAGTAATATTGCATCCTTCATATCTCCAAAAAGTCTTTTGTTTTATTATATTTTTAATTGAAAGATTGGCTGTACCGAGTCTTTCCGGAAAAAAAACGAGCGGCTGGGGGCGGGCCGTGTGGGCGAAGCTTAGCTGTGCTAACGCGCCGAGCTAACAACACACAGAGACATTTGTTCAACAGTTTTACTCACCGTTCCAACGCACGACCGCGAACCTTTATCATTGTGACTGCTCGATCCTTAAGCATTAGACGATCTGGGCTTTGTTTATAAAACAATCATCGTCGAAATGCAGGGAACAACAGTCTTGCACAACTCCGTTTATGCTCAGGAAAACAAACTCCATCCACGGGTGCCTTAACGCTGGGTTCTTTGGGAATCTGTGCAGGGTTGTCTTGCCCTGGCAACCAAAAACACACTTCTTTGGTGACACTGACTTCCCAAAAGCCGGGCAGGGCGCTTTGATGGCGAACTGCTTTCACTCTCTTGCTCTGTTTTATGAGTGCGCGCGCGCCCGCGATCTTACCGGAGAAGTGCCCTTAGGACCCATATAAGGAAATTCCGCCCTCTCTTACGTCAGACAGAGCCATACTCGAAAAAAACTTTCCGAAACTTGTGACAAACCGGAAGGACAATTTTTGGAACAAAAATACTCCTTCAAACGCACAACTTAACTTTTGAAACTTTGACCATGTTTAGCATGGGAATCCAACTCTTTAACAGTGTAAAAAACTCAGTATGCATGAAACAGTAATTCACCCCCCCTTCACATTCACAATATGAATGTACTGTGCATTATCATGATTGTCTTCATCCTTCTGGCACACACTTCTGAATTACATGCATGTCCTCAATAACACGCTTCTTCCCAGTACTGCATTATCATAATTACCATCCTTTGTAGTCTCATCAATTGCAAGTGACCCTGAGCAACTATTGCTTGATTTTTATGTCCACAGTAGCCAGAGCTGTCACATACATTCATGTAAACAGGAACAAAATAATTGGTGGATCCGCTTTTGTGCCAAATGAGTTGGCTGTACAACACAGGACCTTATAGGACCACCTCATCAATACGAGACAGTGGCTTCAGCAACTAGATTGGTAGACTTACTACTGTTAAAAAATATATTTGCTCAACATTCCTAAAGTAAAACATGAGCAAAACAAGCACGCTGTATAATCCATGTTGGGATTATACCAAACCAAAATAAAATATATAAAACAGATTTAGATATATTTATTATAAAATCTGATTATGTGTCACGTAACGTAGTAGCAAGCACACAAAGACGAGGAGGAACAGGAAACAGGATCTTTTAATGACAAAAACTCAGGACACATAACACGCTATAACATAGATGAGAACGGACGAAGAATGAGGGAGAACACAGGCTATAAATGCAAGGGCACACAAGGAACTTAATCAGGTAATTAACTGGACACAGGTGAATGAAATTACTAATTACACTGACTGGGGAAAACTAGGTCACAGGGACTGAACCAGAAACACAATGAAGGGGGAAACACAGAACATACTGTACATGTTACATTTTAAATAACTGAATTGCTTTCAATTATTGTTTACGGATATCATAGAAATAAATGAGCCATAAAGTGAACACCACTTGTTGCAAAATTCTGTGGCTTCTCTTTTAAAACAGAATTTATTCCATTGTAAACTCCAAATATAACTTACTACAAAGTAAATGGTTAATGGTAAGCACTCTGAGGATGAGTATACCGGCTCTCAATTCATAAAATGATCAGCTGTTTCCTTTCTTTTCCTGAGTACTGAACTCAGCTTACTGACGAATCTCCTTAACTGACATCCGTTCTAACATAGCCATGTAAAAATAGCCATGTCGAACATAATCATATCCTGCCAAATAGGCTAGTAAGTTGATATTGTTACCCGCCCCAGTTGATTTTCACCCACATTTGTCAGGTTGGCAGGTGTTAATTTCAGTCCCAGGACACAAAACTGATAAGATATTTAGCTTATGTCTGTAGCAATTAACAGTTTGTTTAGCTTGCTAACTAGCCAAAACACAAAAAGGATATGTGCCAACTTTGACCAGTGTGTCTGTTCTCTACCATGCATATGCATTGATCAATTATATTTTCATTAAAGCATATTACAGTAATGCTCATTAACCTTGAGCAAAAGCGGCTGTAAGGCACGGCTGGCATAAAGCATCTGGGTTAGCCAAACACTCAAGCTTGATTATACTGAATTAGCACACTTGACCTTTTTGCATTATTCTGAATCTTCCTAATCTTCCTCAATCTCTCTAATGATTCAATCATTCTTAATAAGGCAAAAGATTCATCATCAGCCATACTTTCTCTCCTTGCATATAAACAGCTGTCCAGAAATCAGATCTTCAATATTAAAAACGTGAATGTCTTTGCACAATAAAAAAGCAATACTATTATTTATGGTGAAAAAAAAATATTGTAATAGGCTACTGATTCATTTAATTGTGTGAATTGGTCAAGGGCTGCTTTTCCCACAAGCATCGTAAGCCTAAGTAGATCACAGAGACCACTGGTGCCAATAGATTATTAATGCTTTTGGGAAACACAGCCCAGATTCCATTTGAATTGTTTCTGAATTAATTTAGCAAATCTTCTTAAATTCAAATTACATAATTCAAATACTGATTCCTGGATTTTATGGCTTATAAAATTTCAAGATCTTTCGGTATCACTGGATTTTCGTGCCTGACTAGGTCGTCTGCCTGATGACAAGGTCTAGGGTTGGAGCTGAGCTCCATCACACATTAGTGATCGTCAGCAGTGTGGAGACACGAGGAGAAAGAGTGTGAAAACTCAGTAGACCAGAGGATCCAACATCCCCCACCAGAAATTCACACATTACCACATGACAGCTGAGCACAAAAACACCAATCAACCACAAAAGCAGTCCGTGAAGAGCTCGACCGTTGCAAGTGGACTCCACTCAGTTGCAGCACTACGGAAATGAACTTCAAACTTTCCCCCCGTATGCTCAAATGGTTTAAAAGGCTGCTGAAGGGTGGCAGTTTTTAATCAAACAAGCAATGAATGAGTTCCTCACTTCTCAAAACGGTTCACAATTTCACGAAATTCACAATTTAACTGTAATCCATCACTTCCAACCAGCAGGAGGGCCTGAAGACTTTGCTACACCACAACTCAAATGTAGCTTTTCCTTTTTTTGCCCACTGCAGTCCACATAGTGATTAGAACAAATCTGTTGGATTGAATTTGAGTGTTTTTTTTTTTATTATTATATTTTTTTATTATTATTAGTGAGGAGAACATTTCCATGAATCAGCAAAGGGGAAAGCATGTTTAGATTTTGTACTTGTGCTATTAAGGGTTTTAAAGTCATCAAAGCATTCAACCATTTTCAAAGAGTGCAGTGTTAATGCCATTAGAAGCTCAGACCAGGCTGTCTACACTCCACAGGAGCATTATCACATCATTGTGTTCTGCAGGTGCTTTAAGATTTTAATGGCATCTGCGTTTATTCATCTGACTAATTCCTGGAGTGAGCAACATGCATTAGTTACCACTATTCAACTGACCAGAATTACTGGAATGAGCTATAACATGCATTAGTTACCAGCAGCCTGCAGAAAAATGGAGCGCAACTGGAAGAAAACAAAACTAGTTTTTTTGCATTTCATGGAAAGAGAGCATGATTACGTACAGAGAGCCCCTAAAAGCTGCTAGATTTGCTTATGTTTCAACCCTATTAGAAGAAAATAAACAAAACCCTAGGTATTTATTTGAAACAGTGGCTAAATAAACGAAAAATAAATCTTCAACCCCAGACGTTTCCAAGCAGCACAGCAGTAATGACTTTATGAACTTCTTTACTAACAAGACTGATAATATCAGGGAGAAAATTATAACTATGCAACCGTCTACTACAGTATCGCATCAGGCAGTGCACTGCAGTTTCCTTGAGGAAAAATTTTATTCATTCATTGCTATAGGAGAGAATATCAAAATCGACTACTGGTGGTAGATCCTTTTCCTATTTAGCAGCAAAACTTTGGAACAGTCTTCCTAACATTGTCCGGGAAGCAGACAGACTCTCTTTAAAAACACATCTCTTTTACCTAGCATGCACATTTGCACATAACAAAACTAACTTTAGCTGGACAATAACTTTATTCAAGAGCTGCTGTAAAGCCAAAACAATCTCTGTTATCAATTTCCTATTATCACTGTAAAGCTGCTAAACAGTCTACGTTGTTAAAAGCGCTATATAAATGAAGGTGACTTGACTTGACTTTCCTCATCCAACGAATGAGCATGTGCTTGTGTCTTGGGTCAAACAATGCTCGCGTTAATGTTAATGAAAGATGCCACACTGCACACACACACACACACACTCGAGAATGGATCTCAATCATGGACACTTTTTTGGCAGCTTGCCTTGGAGTCCAAATTGAGTCCTATTCCCATTCTATTAGGCACATCTGAAGATTGTGCACAATGTATGACAAGTCTTTAAAAATACAGCACAATATACAGTGTTAAGAGGTTAATATGAATTTTCTGTATTGTTTTTTCACAGATGTTTCACCCATTTTTGAATTACGCATTGCACTGTGTTGTGTTTTAGGAAATTAAATGTAAAAGGTACTGATAATACAACACAATGCAACACACACAGGACTACAGTTTGTGGAGTAATTTGGCGGGAGAGTTTGTGGCTGGTATTGCAAACTCAGAACTTTTTTTTAACATTTCACAACTACTTTAACACACACAGTTTTGTCTCTTAACCTCCAGATATTTCCTGCTCTAAACCCTTCGTGTTATCTTCCCCCTTTTACTTCCTCCTCATGCTGGTGGCTTATTAGTGATCACACACATGCTGTCCGCTTCACACAAACACTCATCGGCGCATGACACATGTGTGCCACGGAGAGCACACGTCCCCGTGGAAGCGACACCGGGCCAACGCGAGGAGCCATGCAGATCCAACCACTGCAGAAGCAAGAAAGGTTTGAACATCTTCTCATCCAGGCTAGAAAGATAAAACAAGAAAGTAGAATTAAAAATGGAAGAGAAGTAGAGAGAAACAGAGAGATGCATGGTGGGGGAAGAAACATCTCTATTAAATAATCCAAAATTTTTAATTTGCTTAACTTTCCTTTCATAGGATTTGGTTCTTTTTTCTATCCTTTTTTAATAATTTCACTGATAATTATACCTGATATTTCGAGCCGGATGCTGTTCTCCACTCAAGGACTCTCTTTTGTGTTGATTCTGAAAAAGCTTTCTAAGAAATCAAGAATCATTGATTATTTAGTTTGTTTGAGTGCATCTGACGAACGGGTGGAGGAAAAGAGGGAGGAGTGAGAGGCGCAAAGGACAGATCTTCCTGTTTTAAACATGCTTTAAAATAGTTTTTTTCTCATCTCTCCAGGTCTATCCACTCATCTACCGGCCTCTCTCTGATCTAGACTCTTCTCTTAGAGTATTTGACAGACTGTGGTTGACACTCGATTTAAGGGGGTGTCAGTTTGTCAAATACCCCAAGAGAGGGGGCACGAGTCTCCAGAGCTCTGCGACACCACGTTTGACCTAAGCGATCCTGTTACACTCTCATGTTCAACCGTGTTTGCAGTACATGTGTAAGTTTAGCTACTTATGGTCATGCAAAATGTCTAAGGAAAAGAACAAAAATCAAATAAGCAGGACCACAGGAAGTGCTTTCCACATAACAATTTATTCATTTATAATGTGCATTTTTGTCCATTAGCTCTGTATCGCTGCAATCTTTCTGGGTGGTTGAGCGGGTAGATTAGATGCATAGATTGAAAAACAAAGACGAGAAAAGTTCCATTAATGTAGTGCTGTCTGCATCAGGGATCATTATGTAATAAGTCGTACACTCTCAACATAATTCAGATACCCAGCGTTCAGTGTTCTGAGGACACTGACAGCTGCTGATGACAGTTGGAGTGCACAATTCCTTCGCTGAAAAAAAAAAAAGGTTGTGAAATGTGTATGTGTCATTGTTAGTATGTGGTGTAATGTGTTTGGGAGTGTGCTATCTGTATTTCTGTTAATTAAATCTAATGTTTTTTTACCTTTAGAATCTCAATTCTGTGTACAGTGGTTGTTTGGGAAGAACATGAAATAATAATTTCTCCTTTTAGACATGAAATTTTGTCAGGTTCGTAAGAAATTTGCTTTTCCTGAAAGGAATACTGGTGCTTGCGAGGATGCATAAGAATGGTTTGTTGAATTCTTGTTTTCTGTCAACTGTGCATTACGAATTGAACAGAGAATGCCAACTTTCAATTCAAATGCTGAATTTGAATTTATTTTGAATTAAGGTAGCAAAAATTTTAGGATGTTGGATTATTTTTACATTAATTTTAAGTATAATTTACAAAGTGTAAAGGAAAGTCTGTATGCAATAAAAATATATATATTTCCCATGGTGAATTAACTGTACTACTGTGTTGAATTTCTTAGCAATTTAGTAAATTCCACTTCCTGTCATTCCAATTCAGCTTCCTGTTGGGTGTGGCTAATTCAATTCAAATTCTAAGTCATGAATTGAAAGGAAGCCAATTCTTCTGTTCTGAACGTTGAACTCAGACAATGACACTCTGGCGATACATTTAAAAGTATAAAGTTATACAAAACCAAAATATATAGTACACCTAAGATGGAAACTATTAACGAATGGAGTCTGTACACTCTAAAAAATGCTGGGTTGTTTTAACCCAATGTTGGGTCAAATATGGACTAATCCAACGTTGGGTTAAAAAATGCTATAGGACAAATTGCATTGGTTACATTAAAAATGTAATCCAACGGCTGGGTTTGTCTATTTTTAAATTGCATTTTTAACCCAACGTTGGGTTAGTCCATATTTGACCCAACATTGGGTTAAAACAACCCAGCATTTTTTAGAGTAT
Organism: Scardinius erythrophthalmus; assembly: GCF_964197995.2. Classification (NCBI taxonomy): domain Eukaryota; kingdom Metazoa; phylum Chordata; class Actinopteri; order Cypriniformes; family Leuciscidae; genus Scardinius; species Scardinius erythrophthalmus. The sequence goes on along the minus strand of NC_138225.1, from coordinate 14,350,980 downwards.
GCCAAACAGTTTGAGCTAAATTAACTGCGAAGTTTGTAGTGGTGGGGGAAAAGTATGCAAGGATAAACAGAATGTCTGAGAAATATTTCAATACAAATGAAAATTTACAATTAAAAAGCATTGTTTTCTTACAATCCGAGGCATGTAGTGCTCCTAGAGCAGTCTATGGTTAAGCATGGGTCTTAAGGTCACCACCTGGATGTAGAACCTTTGGCTTACTAGCCCGAAGCTTTAAGCAGAATTTATGTAATGTTTTATGCAATAAAAAGAAATGAGGAAACAGTATTGACTTCCAGTGTGACTCACACATTCACACTGATCCATGTGTAGTTTTAAACTGCTTATACATGCAGGTTAGATCAAGCCATTGAATGTCTGCTCTGCTCGACATGCACGTATAATTTCTCTCTGAATCTTCACCATACTAGCCATTAAAAAAAATCATGATTACATTAAGTATTATCCAAAGGCAGCAATGTTCGGGCACAGGGCTCTGTCTCTGACACAGCTCATATGCGTGACAAACACTCTCTGTTCAGTGAGAAAGTTCTCTGTTACACATATGCAGTACATCTAACGATGAACATATGCGAATATTGTAATACATTTTAAAATTTCCAGTAAGCTTCAAAATCACATCATTACTCAAGGCTAGAAATATTCATCCTGTTCGTTCTTGTGTTAAGATTAATTTGGGTGATTTCCAGGGGCATACTGGTTGGTCACACTCATTTTATTATTTTGTGGAAGTGTAAAGTACAATGTTCGTACGCCATTAAAACAGAACAATGCAAAATCAGTTTTAGACAGATCTGACTGTATATTAAGTGTTAAGTTAACATGTGAATTTACGTGTGAGTGCTTGTGTATCATTTGCGGCTCACTGCCTCTTGTTTTCCTCGTTGATCATTGATTTCATGCGGAACGCGAACAGTCATTCCATCCATCCAGTGCTCCACAGTCACCTGACACCCCAAACGAGATCTGAGCCAATGACAGAACAGCGATACAAAATTATTAGCATAGTGAACGGACAAAGAACGTTTTTTTTACAGTATAGTTTTTGTTTAAGTAAAAGTTTACCTTATAAATTATAATAATTATGAATAATTTTAGTTGATAAAAGTAACATTTTAGATATTGATAATACATTTTAGATAATGATAATGTGCAAAATGGTGTCAAACTGTACCCAAATTGTCTAAAAAATATGATTATTATACACACACACACTTTCATTTTAAATAAAGATTCATCAACATTAAAAAAGCAACATGTGAAAACTGTCCTTGTGAAACCTGAGACCCCTGTAATAATATAATTTGTTGTATTGTTACTGTTTAGGAGTATGATATTCATTTGTATTTTAGAGAACATTTAGGATATTGCATAACATTGTTACATCAAAAGTGCATGCATTCAGAATAGCACATAGCTTTGCTCAAGCATTTTCTTCACTGTCTGTGCAAAAATAAGTTGTCATTTTATGTTTATGTTGTGAATAATGTTGATTAAACTATAGGATGCATTTGAATTAGACAACCATAGCAACACGTTTCAGTGTTCTTGAGCAGGTCAATACCCAACATAATATAATTGGATTATTTGAATCAGCCATATTCTTTCTACATTTTCGAAAACATTGTAGTGCATTGTTAATATCTTGCAGTGCTCTTTTTCTTATCTTAAAATAGACAAATCCTCTTCCATCATTCTAACTCACTTAAAGCGTTACTGACTCAATCAGACACTCTGACTGTTTAGATCGAAGTGTCTTACGTCTTGGTGAGTCCGTATGCCAAATCCAGCATGTCAGTCTCTTCATCCACTATTGGCTGCAGTTTGTCATACACGCTCTCCTCAAATATCAGGTGACAGGTGGAACAGGCCAGAGTGCCCTCGCACGCTCCTAACACACACACACACACACACACACACACACAGTTTTATCATTTTATTTATTAGCTAAGAATGCTAAGAACTGTCAAAGTATAAATAAATAGGGCCTTAATTTGTAGTTCTGTAAACATAATTTATAAACAGTGCTTTTTATATATTTTCACATTTGCATCAGGGACATTTTTATTGTTTATGTAAAACTGCAGTATTTATTATAAATTACTTATCCATTTAGGCCTACATCATATTATTTTATTTTTTTTGTTCATGTGCCCTGGTAATCTTTGAATTAACATATCCTACAACCCTCACAACATAACATAAATTAATGATTTACAGGAGCAGGGTTTGATATTCTCCATGTTTTTCGGTTGTATGCATCAAAGCACCTTGCTCTTGCCTGCTGTGACAAATGCAACAAGGTGAGGTCTGAAGCATTGTGTGTGAAAATTGAAAAAAATGAAAAATAATTGACTATAACACTAGAGCAGGAGAGAATCTCACTGGAATGGGACTGAGAAATCCACAGATTTCTACCTGCAGGATTTTGCAGGCGGGAATTGGATAAAACAGTTGTGGGCAAGAACATCTAGAAATATAACTTCTATGTAGCAGGAGTGAGACAGAATCTTCCTGGAGGGGGACTAAAAAAAATATGCAAACCTCTAGATCCAATCAATTGTTGATGGAACTAAATGGAAATCAAGTCCCCCCCTACATTTTTTTCTCGTTTGAGAGGCTGTTTCACTTGATTATATGTTATAATAGAGAAGAAAAGACTTTATGAAAGATGATCCCAACTTTATGCTGACTTTAAGTAAAAATTATTTGGTCATAAACAAGCCATACTGTATAGCAAAATGGGTTAGAACAGATAAAAATTAAAGGGATAGTTTACCCAAAAATAAAGATTAGCCCATGATTTACTCACCCTCAAGTCATCCTAGGTGTATATGACATTCTTCTTTCAGACAAATACAATCGGAGTTATATTAAAAAATGTCCTGGCTCTTCCAAGCTTTATAATGGCAGTGAGTTGCTGTTTCTGTTTTGAAGTCCATAAAAGTGAATCTATCCATCATAAAAGTGCTCCACACGGCTCCGGGGGGTCAATAAAGGCCTTCTGAAGCAAAGTGATGCATTTGTGTAAGAAAAATATCCATATTTCAAACTTTATAAAGTAAAATATCTAGCTTTTGGCCAAACGAACATACGGATTCCACTTAAGTGTAAAACGCAACTTATGCGATAATGTGACGTACTGCAGATAATTACACTATGTCATGACGCACTACGCTACTTCTGACGTCATGAGTTGTGTAAGTTGCGCATTAGGCGCAAGTAGACTGCGTATGGCCGTTTGGCTGGAAGCTAGATTTTACATTGTAACGTGTTAAATATGAATATTTTTCTTACACAAACGCATCACTTTGCTTCAGAAGGCCTTTATTGACCCCCCGGAGCCGTGTGGAGCACTTTTATGATGGATAGGTGCACTTTTATGGACTTCAAAACAGAAACAGCAATTCACTGCCATTATAAAGCTTGGAAGAGCCAGGACATTTTTTAATATAACTCTGATGGTAATTGTCTTAAAGAAGAATGTCATATACACCTAGGATGACTTGAGTGTGAGTAAATCATGAGCTAATTTAAATTTTTAGGTGAACTATCCCTTTAAAACAAGTAGTGTGGACATAGTTATGGATCAAAAGTTCCATAACACACACACACACCACTTAAAACACATGGGACTTAGAATGATCACAAGGAGCCGAAATAACACAAAAAAATGTCATTACCAAAGCCGCTGATGTCAAGATTCTTCTTGATGACAACATCTAGAAGACTCTCTCCCTCTGTGACAAAAACGCTGCTCTTCACCCCCGACTGATTTACAAAGTGCACCAGCACTTTAGAGTCAGAGGAACTGAGAACAAGCACACAGATACACACAAACTCATTTCATTGAACTGATCCTGGTAAAGCCTTCTTAGTAAGAAGTAAAAATAGAATTGCAAGCAATGGGTTGAGTTGATAAGTCAGGTAGTGTAGTAGGGATATTTTTTTGAGTGAGAGTTTTAAAGAGGGTGAATCTGCAGTGATCTGCACTAATTCAACTCTTGATTACACAAGGATGTTGATTAGTCTTAATTGCTGGATGTGTTCGCAATCTCTTTGTCATTCATTTGCAAGGGAGAGACCCTATAATGGCTCAGACATTAATGAAATGCCTGTAAATCACAGACAATTATATATTTAAAGAAACACAGAACAGACAGACACCTTTATTTTGAGATTCCAGATGAAAAAAAAAACCCTACTTAATTTTTCTAAACTTTTTAGAGTTTTTATGGCTTTATTAGATAGGACAATGTAGAGATCAGACAGGACAGCACAGGGTGGAGAGAGGGGAATGGGACCTTGAGCCGGGAATCTAACTCGGGTCGCTGGATGCGCAGTTGTGCTATACGTCGGAGCGCTGCCCAAGAGGCTATCGGCACTGACACATACACACAAAAAAACACTTTAAAGAGATGTTTGTCAGAAAACAAGGTAAACATGACTGTAAACATGATATTCTGGTCTTTTACAGTCTTTAAACAGTGCATTTGGATAGCAATGGCCTGGAAAAAAAGGCTACAGTTCAAAGTTTAGTGGGCTTATTACAAGTAGAAGATGAATGAAATGATGCTGACTAGAGCATTTTTCCTTGTCATTGTGTTTAAATGAGCAGTCATAATTGAGCTACAATGGGTTTTTGCGTAATCGAGCCACATTCTTCATTTGTCTGTATAAATTACACTGTGTAACTGAATATTTAAATCATCAAGTACGTCACCTCAGGCGCACAATGGCGAGGTCGATTTATGTGTATACATGCTGGACCATGCAGAGCTACAAATCACATTATCCATGTTAGTCCAACTCTGCAAAAATCTGACTGGCAAAATTTCAGTCTCTGTAGAGTTTATTTTAAAAAGACAAACTAATCTTTCAGTAATTTATAAAACACAATTCTTATTTAACTTGCTTTGGGAATATATGTTTTTTGAAAAGCACTCAATTTAATTTCCATTATGTAGTTCTATGAAGCATATGACACATGCCATGTCAAATTTTAATGTGACTATTCCTGTTCCAGACTTTTCATCGATGACTCATGCACTATACACAGGAGACTCTGAACACATTTTGTTACCATCCATTCGTGAATGGCACACCCTGCAAAGTTTGACAGCTTTGTACTTTTGCTTTGGTCCATACTTTCCTGATCACACTTGGCAGGACTAATTAGTTGAGGTTTTTGCAAGTTACTGGGGCCTTTAAAAATATTTACGTATGTATGAGGAAAAAGGGTATAACGTGGAAGTAGTGGTGTGAGTAATGTCGGGTACACAATTTCCAAAGTTGGCGGATCGCTGATCTTCTCACACGACATGACTGTCTGGGGTACCATTTAGTTGCTGTTGTGTGCACATTACACAACGGATCGGCGACAGGGGTCACATTTTACACAACATTTCAATAGGAAGAATCACAGACAACTCAGTCTGGTCTACAAACTCCCTTTCACAACTTGAATTGATGCAGGAAATAACATAAGATCATGCATGAGACAGGAGTTCTTGTGTGAGACCTGGATTTCTTCTTGTTAAAATGATGCACTCAACATGCTTGTGATCCAAGTTGTCGGTGCGTTGATAACAGCAACAAAAAAATGGAAAAAAGAAGAATATGATGGAGAGAATGGTTGCTTACAGAAACCATGCTTGCTGATTTTTTTGTTCCAGGTCTATGACTTCTGCCCCCCTGCTCTCATTGACTGTAGTTCGTCGCCAGTGTAATTTCAGTTGTAACACATTTCACACCTGTCGCAGACAGGTCCAGACATTTAACATGCTAAATATTTTCACAGGCCTTGGCAATGCATCAACGCTTCTCTCAAATCACGTCTTTGATCATACACACTAAGCGATTGTCACTCACGTGAAGGAGCACCGATTTGCCTCCAATTTCAGCCATTTGACAGCGATGGTGAGTAAAAAATCCGGGCTAAAATCGTGTAGTGTGTACATGGCATAATAGGTATGCATGTCTTGAAAGAAAAATTGAAATTTCAGGATGCTTCTAAAATTAAAAACCCGATTTAGACCCTGACAAGGTTAACGAACAAGAGGATCAATCAGAACGGATTTCATGCACGGACTTTGCAAGCACGGATTTCACAGGACGTTTCAAAACTGACAGCCCTGTAATGCAGTTCTTTGGATATTTTGCCCACCAGGTCTCCGTGCCAGTCACGTGACTGCAAACTATGAATACGATGAATACAGCCTATTGAACGGAGAGTACTTCTGCCCCTCATATCTCATTTTTATATACAAATTAATATTGTATGCTATAGTCCAATATGCCCAAGATGATATCCAGCACAATGTTACTGAGTGTCACTATAAAATTCTTTTAGAGCTCAAAAGAGGTTTTTGCAGGAAGGAAGAAGTCAGTCTTACTGAACTTGAGCTGAAAGCGATTAGTAGTAATCCAGTCTGATATGTCAAGGCATGCAGAGATCTTTCCTTGGATTACAGATGTAGAGGCAGATTGGGGAATGAGTTTGTGTCATGAGCACTGACGTGATAAGAAACTCCATTTGAATGGAGGCCATTCCAAGCAATCTGGTGTAGGTGGAGAATAAAAGCACTTCTGATCCCTGTGGTACTCTGGTGGGTTGATAAGAGTGGGCCTTTTCATCTTATTTAGGATCTTAATGAAAACAAAATACTAAAGTGTTTATGACATTCACTATACAATCCCGAAGAAAGCGAGCAAAAAACGCTTCTAATGTTTGAGTGCATAAAAGCTCAGAATTCAACGATCGAAGGATCCTTTAATGCATAGAAGCCAAACAAATAATGAGTGCAATGAACGATCCTTCAAAGAAATGCTATGGGCAAAATATTCGCAAAGCCAATAATATAATCAGCTGATTTAAAATTCCTTTTAAATTCATTACACTGTTGTTATTTTCAGGTTTAGTTCATAGTTCACGACATAGTTCGTGACATAGTTCACCCAATAATAATAATAATAATAATAATTTTTCTATAAACATTTTTCTTTGGAGCACAAAAGATATGTTTCCATTTTTTCCTTTTTTCTTTTGTCTATACAATGTTGTTTTGGACTCCACAAACTCCACGAAAACGGTTCTTTAACATATTTTTTTCCACATTAGAAAGAAATGCCTTTATCTCACATCAAGTTCACTTGAACACACACACAAACCAACAAGATACTAAGAGTTATTAGAGATATTCACATTTTTTATCATTCAGCAGAGAATGACTGAATCAAAAAAGTAGAGTATCATCAGAGTGTGATAATATGAAGTATAATGTGTTAGAAAGGACAAAGAACAAGAGCAGCGATGACCATGAACATATAAGAGAGTGGCTGAAGATTACAAAGGGGCGAAAGAAGATTCTATCAGAAAGTGTTTCATTTTTATTTGGATCTAGGCCCACTAGATTTGCCTAGATCATTCCATGTTAAAACATACTCTTATAAAACCATATCATTTTATGCTAATAATCCTGCGGATGTGTGCAATTAGGCTAGTGACGTGCACATTTTATGTTATTCCAATCTCTCTTTAAAAAAAAAAGTGACATCCCCAGCTGGACATTTTAATATGAATAGGAAATGAGGCATCAGAGCACAGATAGAATTAAACTCTTGGATAAAGCACATGTTTGTGAGCACTTAATTATGTGGCTTAATATAATTAGAATGCATTCCCTGTACAGAACGCAAAGCATTATGTGAAACAACAAACAAAGTACATTTAATCCTTACCCGTTTTGTTGGGATTCACTGCACAGTTTGGGAGCTGTGTGAAGAAATCTCAGATGGGATCTTGTGGATCCTGGGTGGCACACTAGAGCCAAGCTGGAACGGGCCAAGAACTGCGCACACATACGAGAGGCCATGCTGTTCTGCTGTGCTTAGCGTGTGTGCAAGTGGGTCTATGAATGAGGAGGCTCTGCATCTAGTTTTGGGATGTTCTTTGTTTCAAGGACAAAGCTGCAAGCTCCATGGAGAAGGCCAACCCTGAGGTGGGCAAGGTTAAACACACAGAGAAAAAGAGAGAGTGGTCAAAACTACATTTAAAGTAAATCAATAAAATATGTGTTTGTATTGTACCTGACAAGCGGGTTTATTTTTCATGACCTTTAATGCCATGAAAAATAAACCCGCTTGTCAGGTACAATACAAACACATATTTTATTGATTTACTTTAAATGTAGTTTTGACCTGCCATTGAATGTGTTTCAATTGAGAAACAAGACTGTCTCCTGCAATGCTGGGTCAGGGTGCAGACTCAGATGTTAATCTAGAGATCAGATGAGGTTAGATCATGATCAGAGTTCAGACAAAAGGCCCTGATATACCCTTGAGCTTTTAGTTTACTGTTTGTATACCAAACATTTCAATGCAACCCACGCTGGGTTCTGACCTTGATAGATTAAGTGAATAGAAAGATATCCAGGTCAAAGAAAATACGTCATCGTCATGCATCAATGGCCGTTTGAATGTGTTTAATGCCGCGTTCCAGGCAACCTGTAACCCGTGTTTTTCCAACTCGTAACTGGGAGTACATCGATCTAGTACGAGTTCACGGGTGGGAAGTCACGGGTTTTACTGCCGTTCCAGTGCACTTTCACGGGTATAAGGTTGGAAAAACACGGGTTACAGGTTGCCTGGAACGATGTATTCCCAGTTACGAGTTGGAAAAACACGGGTTACAGGTTGCCTGGAACGCGGCATAAGTTGTGCTCCAGATTTCGTTCGAAAATGATATCACACTCATTTGTTCTTCAATTTTACCCTAAATATATTGGGGCCTTAAGAACAGAGATTAGGGATTTGGATCGAAATGTGGCCTTAAGTTTCTGATATACATACATATTACACCAGCCACCTATCACACACTCTCTATCAGCACTGGCCATTTAAAAACCATCCGGGTTTCGATCACTACAAATTTCAAATTCAAACCAAAAGGCAAACCTGGGCTTAACCCAACGTTATCTATCTAGATAGATGTCATTATGTGTAGTGAGTCGCCACATGGAATTTATGTTTCATGTTTCAGAACTTCTGTTATGGGAACATAGTGGGTGCTTCTCATTTCTAATTTGTGCATCCTCGTTTCCTTTCCTCGCGTCTCAGCTCCACCCCACCTACGATGCGAGGAAAGCCTGCAAGAAAATGAGGATGGAAAAATTGAAGGCAGCGTCACTCAAGCGTCACTTCAAAGCGTCATCAGCTGCAATCAACAGATCTGCCTTTATTTTGTTGAAGTTTGGTTATTTAAGAAATTCTTAATAATGCAAGATGCCCTTTTTAAATATGTGAGATGTATGGTTTATTTAAACTGCATAAATTAAATGTATTAATGTGACAGATGTGCGGTTTCTAAGACTTCCGCATAGGTGGCTTCTAGAGGAGCTATGAGCGAGGATACACCTGTGTGCATCCTCGCTCCTCTTGAAGCCTCCTCACTCCTCATTCCTCGCCTCTGTAATTTACCACGGCTTCGAAGTCGAAAGCGGCTCAACCAATCATAATCAAGGACGGTCCATTTTCTAAAAAATAATTTAGTATAATAAGTTTAGTTTAATAGATTAGTAAATTCACTTTATTGTCCAGCCCAGCCCAGACAAAAAAAGCACAAATATTTTTCTGACTGAAAACTTTTTTCAGGCTAAGTTACATTTGAACAAACACTTTATTTTAATACTAAAGATCAATAGCATTTTAAGGGAAGATTTAAACAGCTTTTCCATGGCCAGGTTGCGTAATTTTAAAGCTGAAAAAAATGCAATACTTGGCACTTTTTAATCATACAAATTGAACTCTCTGCAATCCAAATGACAGAAATCCATCATAGCAACAGATAACTCCCAGTTCTACCAGAAAGACTCAGAGGGCAGGTAAACATGATTTGCATGGGTATTTATTCCATAAAGTTTTAACAGATGTAGTGAGCTACAATGATTCGTGTTTAGTTAATTGGCGTATCAGCCTCCATCTCACCCTCAAGATGTGAGATCCTGAAATTATTCTTTGTCATTTCTGCACATCGACAATACTGCTTTTATTTCTTTTTGGTATTCCTTTCATTTTAATTAGTTAATTCATTTAATATAAATTTAAAAGAAGGGGAAAAAAAGGAAGAATTTTCCTCAGTCTCTCAGCTCTGTCTGGAATTTGATGTTTTTAAATTATAATATTTAATGCTTTTCAAAGCAAAAACCTTGACACTGGGAAAAGAGAGATAAGTGTACTAGAAACTACCACAGGATTTCCAAGAAAAACCTTATCTTTGATTGTATTGCACAGGCAGCTAAAACCTTTTAATGAGAATATGGAAGATAAAAGTGGTTTATAATCAGACTTTATGGGAGACATACTAACAAAAACATGTCGAGTTTTCAGCTCCAGAGGCTTTCTGAAGGCCAACAGGAAAGATTTTAACCTTCAGCTGACAACAGTGTCCACTACCGTGTCCTTGATGGGCTTGAGAACCCTGAGAGCTGCAGCCGTTTACCCAAACATCCGAAACTCACTGGATGCAAATAACCACTCCAAACCCAAAAGCCTTTTAAGTATAAACACAGGCCTCGTCATCCACACTTGTGAGAAGTGAAATATTGAAAAGGTTTTGTTCGATCGTACAAGAAAAATGTACAATACAAACAAAGAAAAGAGGTTGTGAAGACATATTTACACAACAATATTATCATTCACAGTCAATGGAAAACAAGTCACGAGTTGATTGTCATGAAAACGGCAAATTTTATGATGGCTCTGATGCCAATTGCTTTTAGTCTTTGGTCCGATTTGGTTCCCTCGTAACATACACTGAGCTTGAGGTTCACTTTATATATATATATATATATACAGTTGTGCTCAAAATTATTCATACCCCTTGGAAAAATCAAAACTTTTTTTTTTTTTTTTATTAAAATAAAACCAACTTTCGTGGAACTTTCATTGAATCCTATATCTATTAGTTGCTTGCTATCCACAACCCACACATGTGTTATCTAAACCTTATTTGCATATCAATAGATATGGCCAAAGATTCTCTTTTGAGCCTGTTCAAAATGAATCATATTCCTAATCTCAGAAAAAAAACTTCTTTTTGAAAGTGCACATGGTTTTCATAATTCAGTGACCATAAGCGTAATATTCGTTAATATTCGTCAATAAAATAGCCATGAAATAACATATTTCTTGAAATATCACATGTTGTTATTCTTTCAATTGTTTGTCATATATTAAATATATGGCGGCATTATAAAACTCATTAATTACAGAAGACAACTCAAAAACACTATAAAAATACCAAAGGTATGAATAATTTTAGTTAATTAATTGAGTGAAGGTGTGCATGCTGCTGGGCTAGCTAGATTATGGCCATGTTGGAACCAGTACCTCTACACAGCCTCCCCCTACTGGACGCATCAGGAACAACAATGGCCTGGGCCATATGTCCAATATTATCTGCAGCCTTCCTCTTCTCTGTTGTTGTGGGTGTGGCTGCAGGGAGATGGAGAAGTAAAGTTGAGAGTTCTTGGAACTATACAAGCCTGTTTGTTTCATGATTATAGTCTTGATTAAAGCATTCATCGGCATTAGGGGCTGCTGTTCACACAGAACGTGTTTTTCCATTTCACTCTGCTACTTTTCCATTGTTTTTCAGTGTAAACGCACTAGTCGCGTTTAACCTTTGCGGTTGCGTCTCGCGCACGACACAGCGTTCTCAAAACGCAGCACTCAAGTTAAATTAAGTTTAAGAAAAATGCGCCTCGAGACCTTTCATTCTTCCCCCGTTCCACTGCCCGCGATTGGCGTCTTGCGTTTTCGCTTTTAAAGATTATGCTTTCTGTTCTGCTGTGTTTAATGATTTGAATGAATCAGCCAGGGCAAGGTTAAAACGGCTGGTATAGTGGTCTGTTTGGCATCTCTATGTGTTCGTGTTTGGTATTGTCCACATTTATCGCAATTGCCCGTTTCGTGTTTCCATATTTTATATAAACTTGAATTTAAATTTGAAACAAATTACATGTTTTTTTTGCAAGTGAAAAAAACAACACCACCCATGCATTTGCCCAGTTTTCTACCTTATACTGCCCCCTGCAGGCTTTTCACTATTTCATTTGTAATGAGCTCCATAATCCCATGTCAATTTGTGAATAGATATCAATATCATTAATCAATATTAAACAGTATTGGACTGCATACGCTACCATGGGGAGTTCCATTTTCTATAGAATATTTGCGAAAATGTAGTCCAAATTCCAACTTGTATGGTCCTATTCAAAAAAAAAAAAAAAAAAATCATCTCAACAGTTTCCATCTTTTGTCTTTTCGTCTTTGGCAATTTCTTCGCTGTTTTCTCGCAGGTTTCTCTACAGCTTCGGAGTAGATATTTGACAACACTGTCGTCAAAACTCGTTTGCGGCTCGCCGGCCCAAAGTTGCAAGGGTGGTGCGAGAAGACGTACCACCCTTCAACCCGAAAAAAGTCGTATAACCATTTCAATGACTCCGATTTACTGTCTATGCTCCGAAGCTGTTCAGTTAACGTAAATTAACGTAAACGTCCTGGCAGAAATCGATGCATAAGGATGTAGTGTAACGACGCCCATATCCAGGAATGCACTAATATTTTATTAAAATATTAATTTTAATATTAAAGGGGGGTTTATTCCGAACCATACCTTTATGCTCACATGTATTTTCTGAATATATTATCATTGTTTAATAGAGATAATCCTCTATAATAATGTGCGCTGGCCATCACAAAACAGGTATCCCAAATGAGCCAGAAGAATGCTGCAAGAACAAAACTAGCCAGTGCATTGGTGACGTTTTTAATATTTTATTGACAGTTGCAATGGAAACATTTTAAGCAGCAAACTTTTCTGTGATTGGTTGACAAAAAAAAAAACCAAACAAACAAACAAAACAAAAAACACCTGCAGCCTAAGGGTGAGAAATCACCCAGGTAACAAGAGAGTTTTATATGATAACAAATTTCATATTTATCACGAGATCCATTTTATTGTATATCAAAACAATTTAGATTATCTAAAGTGTAAGATCAGAATGAAGAATTCTTCCAAAGCAGCTGGGGACATGTCATATTGCTTCAGTGCAGCATATTGCCACATGAATAAAACTAAAACTAATATAGACCTCAAAAACAACTAATGCACTGCCTACAAGTGCAGTGCTACTTAAAATGGTGTACACTCTGGGTAAATACTGTTCAGAAATAAAGGGGACAAAATAATCCCAGAAGATGCTTTTTAAGTGTCATTCTATTTAAGGATTCTTCAAAATAATACTGCGAAAAAATTCAAATGCCAACAAAACAGTCTCTTTTATTTAAAAAAAAAAAAAAAAGCTTAAAATAAGAATAGGGTTAAAACCTAAACTAGAAATACAGTTTGATATTTTCTCTTTCTTTTCTCTTCAGTGAAAAGGCACAAACAGGGAGCGGCCACAAACCTGCAGCAGTGAGAAACTATAACTAAAGGAATTATCAACAGGGATCTCACTCATACACACACACACACACACACACACTTTTTGCTCTTGTGGGCTGCCGGTATTGGCAGAGTGGTTGATGGGGAGCAGGTAGCCATGATCTTAGGCATGTGTTTTAATCTATACTGTAGTCGTTTTATTAGAAAGGCACATAGATACAATGTTATAGCAATAGCTGGGCTATTGCACCATCACAATGGCACTGTGCAGTTTGATATCAACTCTACTGATCTGAATTACAGTCTTGGCACACTGACATGTCTCTCTGGAGTGCTTTCGGAGTTTATCAGAACACTAGAAAAAAACAATTCCTACTGAAATCCCGGTTTTACGGAAAAAAACCCTTTAGTTCGGTTATTCAGCAAACTGTTACTGTTTTCCAATATAAAAAAGCTACATCTAGGTCAAAACACAAAGCAAAAAAAATAAATCTCCCTTATCATAATGCAGTAACCCAAACAACACTCCTGAATTAAAGGGATTTTTGAATTGTGCAGCATTATTCTATATTTGGCATTATTTTCTCTTGGAGTGGTGAATTGTTGGTACTGTAGTTCCTCTGCAGGCATGACGCAAAAGGCAGGCTGAAGCTCCCCCTGTTGGCTGACTGTAGTACATTTACATGCACTCGAACTCGTCGATTCGCTGTTTGGTGTTTCCAGAGCGGATCTGACGAAGCGTCTTGTATTTGTCGCGTCCTGCTCGTACGTTCTCTGCGTGGATCATGTCGTTCTGGGTCTTCTTGGTGTCATCGCGAGCGTTAGCAAGCTCAGAAGTAAGAGCCTGTGGAAAAAAGAAAACTTTTGAAAAAATGTTTTCACTTGAAAGGACATTTACTCTGCTTAAGCCTTTATTGCATGCAGTCCACTTTTTACTGTAGTCAAAAAGTGCAGCTTGTTATTTTTGTGTGAACTATCCATTTAAATAGTGTTTGTGAATTAGTTCTCTCACCAGCAGATGTTTCTGCACGCGTTCGTTCTTCTCAGCCTCCGTCATGCGCTCCTCCTCACTCCTGTCTTTATAAGCTGCTGCGGAGGTGAGTTCGGCGGAGGCCTCTGCACTGCTGTCATCCTCATCGTTGTCGTTTTCGCTGTGCACTGGCTCTTGGACATGAGTTGATATGACTTTGTTCTTCAGCTCCTCTTTAGTCTTCTCCAGGTCCTCCTGTACCTGAGAGGCCTGGATAAGACACAGCACTACATTAACTCACAAAATTCAAACCATGATGTTATCAATTAATTATCAATTATATACAGAAAGCGATCAAAGAACGCCCCCATTACAATCGCTGAAGCTGTAAGTCAGCTTGAGTTTATCTGGACACTTTCCAAAACTCCCATTATGTAATCAATTATGCTGTTACATTGCACTACGAAGCTCCTACTGTATTTACATCGTGTTTGCATTATTTATGGTGAAAGCAATCGTGAGTGCGCAGAAATCCCATTGCAATGATGAGATCACTGCATTCACGCGATTAACAGACTGTCATCTGCTCAATGCTCATCGACGCAACCTTTCACGTAATGGGAATAGACCTAAATATAATGCTATAATCAACACTTCTCACGATTAGGTAATCTCGACAGCTGTAATAGTAAAAACGTATAGTAAAAGTATTCGAGAGGGTTCCACATGTAATACTGATTTCATATGCAAAAATGTCAGCCAATCACAGCAGTGGGCATTTACACTGAAGTCTCACAGCAGACACGCCCCCTTCAAACAGAGTGTTTTAAAATCATTTTAAAATCATTACCCCTTTAATTTTTGTCCTAACATCAATGACTGGTAGTAATTTTCTGGATGGATGGACAGTAAGCGCACCGCTGTAAGGCGCCTGCTGACAATTAACCATGTTTACCTTCAGTTGCCACTCTGATGCTTCTTCCTCTTTCTTCTTTTTGGCATCTTCAAGCAAGGAGATCTTAGAGGTCAACTCTGCCAGTTCAGTGGCCTGTACACACACACACACACACACACACATACATATTCTCAGGCCCTGTTTACACTAGATCATTTTCGTTTTAACAGGGCGTTTTAAAATGAAAACGATCCTTGTCCATACTACACAACTGAAAACGCATGTCACATGACCATTCATGTGCACTGGGCATGCGCGTGTACAAGTGTTGTCGATTGCTCTAATAATAGCTTGCCTCTTGCGCAAGTAGGCAGCTGCAGTATTATGAAATGCACAATGGCTGCTAAAAAGGACAACAAATTCAGCAAAGCTTGTAGTTCCGTCTCCATGTTATTGTTTACGCGGTCGTTGAGGCAGGTCTGTTATTGTCGTCTTCCGGTAGCGTAATGGTCATATGATAGGGGCTTGATGAATCAGGGAAGCATACGCAATGATCCAGAAGACCTAAACAGTGAGCAAATGTGGGCAGCCAAAGCTTCGACTGCTAAAACGAAGTGTTTTCAAAAGTCTAAGTTTTTGAGGGTCGAAAACTCCAGAGTAGTGTGGACGTCAGGCGTAACTGTAGGAAAAGTTATGCGTTTTAAAACGAAAAAGCACTAGTGTAAACAGGTCCTCAGAGTTGCATGGGAACAGATATAACTGTGGGTGTCCTGCACTCTGTGGTTGGATGAAGTTTGGTTCTCATGGAAACTTCAGAATTGTAGTTTGGTTACCGTGGTTACAACTGTAACCGACTGCATGGGTTGTGTAGGTGATATTGTGAGGTTGTCATGGTGACTAGAATTGTGCTGCCATGGTGGCTGGCAGTGTGTAGCTTGGTTGACACGGTAACTGACCAGATGCTCCTGGTTCTTCATCTGACTCTCAGATTGCTGCAGCAGAGTGGTTTTGGCCTCCTCTGCCAGACGGCGCTCTCGTTCCAGCCGCTCGGCCTCCTCTTGAGCGCGTTTACGCTCCTGATCCAACTCCAGCGCCCTGCGGGTCTGCTCCTCCAGCTCTGCACACACACACAATAATGAGGAATTACTGATCATTAATGAATAAATGAAAGATTAGAAACGGCAAATTTCACCCCATTTCACCTTGCTGAGCTTTTTTCGTCTGTTCCTCTATCACTTTGAGTCTCTCCATCAGCTCTTCTTTTTCTTTTTCAATCTTTTCTTTCTCCTTTTCAGCCTGCTCTCTCTTCTTACGTTCATCTTCCAACAAGGCCCTGCAACATTAGTGTGTGTGTGTGTGTGTGTGTGTGTGAGAGAGAGAGAGAGGGTTAAACACACAAACAGACAGATGCATTAGAAGAGGAATGTGTCCTTCCTGTCATTGTGAACAATTAACTAATCTAAACATACAACCATCAATTTATCAAATTACCACACATGCACACACACAAATATAAGCATGAACACTATCAATTATCTCAAGGTGTAGGCTAGATCCTTGTGTGCCTGATAAATATTTCATACAATCAGAATTAGTGGTGTTTCGATTGTGAAATAATTATGATTCAGTATTTTGAGTCTGAACAAGGCCTAAACTGAACCTTCATGAACAAACTAAATAAAAAGTGTCATTTTTCAACAGAAGTAGGCACTAATTGAAACATTTTTGCTTTAAAGGAAATGGCTTTAATATATGTATGAACAATGTAATAGCATATGTTGTGTGTATTCACTGAAATGTACACTATATTTAATTTATCCATTTACTTTTTTTTCTTATACTTTTTCCTTTAATGGAAACATTTTAATAAAAACAATATGACTTAATTCAGTCTAGAATGACACAGAGTTTGTGAATCAATCAGTTCAATCAATGATCCAGTTACTTATAATAGGAAAAAGCACATTAACTGGTTGCCACCTATTGGTGTAATAATGTAACATACAGAGAGAGTCACTGAATGAATCAGTGGACACATCTGAAATTCTTTCGTTGAGCAAAATCAAAATATTTGAGTCACTGGAAAGAATCCAAATCACCACTGAAATGATCACAATCCAGATCAAAATCATAGCCTCTGTCTCTCCTTTTTCCTCTCACCTTTCCATCTTCTTGTGGTTTTTCTCCTCCTTGGCCTGTGCCTTCATCTGCTGGACCTCGATGGTGTCAGGTTTACGGCGTCTCATATAAAGCTCATGGTTCCCCATGCACAGAGCCAGAATCCTCTTATTAATGCGTAAACGCTGGGCATAGAACACAAAGTCCTGTAGAGAAACAGAGAAAACATTATATACCTACTTCCTATGTCTTAAAATGCAGCATACATAAAAAGCTCCCCAAATTTAGGAACAGAGCTAAAGAAAGCCAGGGGAGGGATTGATCAGGAGCTACAGGAAATACTGAAGAATGAAATAAAAAGGAGACATGTCCACATCTAATCTTTTATTTGCGTCCGTGATTGTGTAACAGAGAAACGTGCAGCTTCAATGGAAAGTCTTTGGTGTATACTGTGATTTCACCATCCTCAAATCTCTCATGAAACATTACAACACTTCACTGCTTTGCAGCAACAGCATTGATATTGTCTAAATCCTGTTTGCAGAAAAATTGGACAGAAACTGTGATAAATCAGACAGCAGGAAAATCATGTTTGACATACCGGGGCTTTTTTATCAATGGGTTTGATGACAAACTTCTTATCGTTGAAAGAAATGTTCCTGATCTCACTCCAGGGGAAACCAATTTTAGGTGTCATCCTGGAAAGAGAGAAGAGGGGAGTCATTTTTTTGGCACAGTAATACATATCACTTTCCATAAATAGGGTACAAGATGCCAGAAACTTTTTTTGTTTGTTTGTTCGTCCTTTTTTCTTTTTTTAAACAAATGGTCAGTGAAAGCAAGCGCTAAACTAAAACAACGGATGTCAAGCTCATGAGGACAAAGTAAACATTATGCGGCTCATTTTATTCGTTATCGATTGTACTTTTTGCTGAACATGTCCATGTTAATAAAATGTGGAAGATATCTAATACAATGCAGTTTAAACCTGTAACTTGTGTGATTTTGTAATAAGCATTAAAATTAAACATTATAATATTTTTTTTTAATTATTGGTGGTGGTTTAGGAGATTCCCCCTTTCTATTTAAAGCGCTTTAAGTCCCCAGAAAAGCACTCTATAAAATAAAACAAATTATGAATTAATAATTAAATCATATGTTTACAATTAAATCACTGACACTACTGTTCAAAGTTTTGGGGTCTGTTAGATTTGTTGGTAACTTTACAATAAGGTCTCATTTGTTAACATTAGTTAATGTATTAACTAACATGAACTAACAATGAGCAATACATTTATTACAGTATTTATTAAATCTTTGTTAATGTTAGTTAATAATAAATGAAGCCGTTTATTGTTTGTTTATGTCAGTTCATAGTGCATTCATGTTGAATACAACTTTTTATTTTAATAATGTATTAATAAATGTAAAAATTAACAGTGACTAAGATTAATAAATGCTGTGGAGATATTGTTCATTCTTAGTTCATGTTAGCTAAAGTAATTAACTAATGAAACCTTATTGTAAAGTGTTAACGATTTTTGAAAGTCTGCATGATTAAAAATACATTATTGTGAAATATTACAATTTAAAATACCTACAGTATGTCCTATTTGAATATATTTTAAAACGTAAATTATTCCTGTGATCAAAGCTGAATTTTCAGCATCATTATTTCAGTCTTCAGTGTCACATTATCCTTCAGAAATCATTATAATAAGCTGATTTGATGCTCAAGAAACATTTATTATTATCCATGTATAAAATTGTTGTTCTGCTTAAAACAGACAAATTAAATAAATTCAAATAACTCATTCTTTTGATCAATTTAATGCATTCTCTTGTGAATAAAAGTATTCATTTCTTTAGAAAAACTACCCCAAACTTATACATGCATATTTTCTGCAGCATTTATTTTAATGCAATTTGTTACAACATAATATGTGACCCTGGATCACAAAACCAGTCACATGTCGCACGGGTATATTTGTGGCAATAGCCAACAATACATTGTACGGGTCAAAATCATGGATTTTTCTTTTATGCCAAAAATCATTAGGATATTAAGTAAAGATCGTGTTCCATGAAGATATTTTGTAAATTTCCTACCGTAAATATATAAAACACTTATTTTTGTGAGTGAATGCAGCACAATCACGAACATAAATGGTCAACTTTAAAGGCGATTTTCTCAATGTTTAGATTTTTCTGCACCCTCAGATTCCAGTTTTTTAAATAGTTGTATCTCGGCCAAATATTGTCCTATCCTAACAAACCATACATCAATGGAAAGCTTATTTATTCAACTTTCATGTGCTGTATAAATCTCAATTTCAGAAAATTTACCCATGTGACTGGTTTTGTGGTCCAGGGTCACATATGTCTTTACTGTCACTTTTGTTCAAATCGAATGCACCTTTGCTGAATAAAAGTATTAATTTCTATAAAAAACTAATTCTTACTAAACTTTTATATTGCAGTGCATTTTTTACCAAATATATTTTTGACACGTTCAAAGCCGTTCATTTGTTTATGCATGTTAAATGTATCAGTACTTGTCAGTCTGCTCGTAGATGTTGAGTCCCAGGGCGTCCACGCCCAGCCACAGCTCTGATCCTTTCTTATTCTTAATACTGAAGTAATTCACACCGTACATCTCCAGATCCTGAGCTATCTTCAGATACTCCATCATCGAGTCCTCTCTGAAACACACGCACAGATACACATTATCACTCTGTCTGGTGTGTGTGAGATTGACAGGGTCACTGCAGTCAGCGATAAAACAGAAAAAAAAAGCAAGAGCGCATTCCATTGGCTGTACCTCAACATGCCCTTGTGCTCCTCGTGCCAGACCTGAATTCTTTCCTCCCATTGCTCCTTATTCAGCTTGTGCTGTTCCAGAACTCTGTAGAGAAAAGATTACACACACATGCTCACATTTACAATCTCAAACATGTTCTTAACATGTTCTTTGGCTGATACTTTCTAACCAAAACATTAAGTACTGAGTGATATACCTTATCAGGTTATACGCCATATTGAAGTACAGTCTTTACATTGACTGCCACACACTGTATAAAGGTCCTAGATTTTCACAACTCATAACTTTAAAAAGCTGAGTTTTTGTCAGCTGAAAGGTTTTTTTTTTTGCAACAGCTGAACAATCGGATTGATGTTAAACAACAGTACAATACATTGAACGCACTGTACTCCATCCTTCACACATTGTTTTCATTCCTGTCAAATATTAAATATGACACTACTCTGAATATGTCTATTGCTTTAAGGCTTCATCTTTCTTGATTCTTTCAAGACTATGGCCATTTTTTAAATACATTTTCTCACAGAAAAACTTTTATCACTGTAAAGTGACGTCACTGACAAAAGTTATCCGTGCACAATGAAACAAATAATAAACAATTGATTGTCAGCTATCTTCATTACAGATTTTAGTTATTGCAGCCCTAGTACAAATAAGTTATTATTACATCACTCTTGGTGCATTTCAATATATTGGTGAATAAAAGTTTTCAATATTTCATAGCAATGTTGCACTATTTATTTAGTAAATGAGATCTGTTGAATGTGTCTTTAAGATTTCATTCATTTATTGACTATGCGACTGACAGGTTTTGAAATTTAAAAACACCCATTATACAGAATGCTTGAAGATTAAAGTCTTTCATTTTAATATTCTTAATATTTTCATTTTACTTGAATACACTGACGCTATTGAATGAGAACTGAACTGAGCTGGATGAAGACATCACTGTTTTCTCCAGAGCTGCTTTATAGCGGGATTGAACATTTCAAAATTGATTATAAAACAGTTATTGAACAATGATGTCTAGTGCCATTTGTAAATATTGTACAGTTCATCATACTGTCAATATAATACAGTTCAAAGCTTTACTGATTCCTTTTGTTAAATAATTTCATGCTTAGTGATGCTTTGGAGAAACACTCATACACCTCATAAGAAAACAGATGAGAATACACATTCTGTCAATCATCTGTGCTTCGCCACACTGGTCAAGCACCAGTCGCCACTGGTACTAAAATATCTGTGTATACACACCTCTGTGGGAGCAGTTTCTCACTGGACAGGTATCCAGGAGTGTGAAGATCTTTGTTGTAGTCAGCGTATTTGGCCTGCACTGCATAAGACGCCAGCAACACTGCAGTCTCCGGGGGGCAGTAGATATCA
Source organism: Scardinius erythrophthalmus (assembly GCF_964197995.2). Classification (NCBI taxonomy): domain Eukaryota; kingdom Metazoa; phylum Chordata; class Actinopteri; order Cypriniformes; family Leuciscidae; genus Scardinius; species Scardinius erythrophthalmus. The sequence continues at coordinate 14,329,325 of NC_138225.1, read as the reverse complement.
TCGTTCAGGATCCCCTCTTTCACCTTAAACGAAACAACAACGGGAATGAATGCTTTAATGTCGGCCTATACTGCAAGTGGATCTGCCAGTACAATTCCTTCACTGACAACCAGATTGAGCAATATCACACTATCACTTTACAAGACCCAGCATTCATTTCCATCCATGAATTGACATGCATTCTGTGTCATATGTTTAACCTTCCCTAGACAGTACAGATATGTATAGAGACATGCATGCACACACACACACACACACACACACACACACACACACACACACACACACACACACACACACACACACACACACACACACACACACACACACACACACACACACACACACACACACACACACACACACACACACACACACACACACACACCTGAAGGAAGAAGAGTCTTTGAGTCGCCTCTTGAATCAGCTCCTCAGAAACGTCTTCAGGGTAAAACTTTCCTCTGAATTTAAACAGCAAAGGACTCTCCTTGCGGACGTCTTGAGCTGTAACCTAGACAACAAGGAATAAACAAGAATCACTTTTGGTCTAACAGTCATTTAATAAAATTCAGGTGGAATAATGACACTTTCTTTGATACACACGGTGTAAAATGATTGAGATATGCATTACTAAGAAAATTGGAATTCTGAAAGGCTGACAACTGCAGGTTTCACTCAAAAGTAATCAGTGAAGATGAGAATGAAGATGAGAATTTTTTTTAATTAAAATGTAATTAAATTTTAATTAAAGCATGCATTTGTGAATAACAATGGTCTTTAGCCGTATCTAAAACTCTGAAGAATTCACAACACATTAACATCCTTCAGTAAGCCTATTATATGCTGCATTTATGAGCTAATGGAAACAGCAAGGACACATGTTGTAATTTGTTAATGTTGATAAATGTTGAAGATGGTTAAACATTTTTTTGGAAAGTTTGGCCTGTTACACTGACACATTTTCAAAATGTATGCACATTATTATCAACCTAAATGTTATTTTTGTTGACTAAACTTAAAATCAAATCAGAGTAAAATTGACAAATGAAAATGACACAAAGAAATCTGGACATTTTTATGAAAAAAAAAAAAAAAAAACACATGTTATGTATTTAACTGGTGTTAATGGGACACTAAAAAGCAGCTATATGCATAAACACATACCTTCTTGTTGAGTTTAAGCCAGGTGGAAAAGCCTTTGGTGTCCTGGTATTGCAGTCCAAAAAACCACACCTCCCTTAATCCAATGGTTTTCACAACCTATAAAACAGACACATTAAATGAATGAATGAATGAATGAATGAGGCATTTATATAGTGCTTTTCATATGTACTCCTGTACAACCAAAGCGCTTTACAATCGTGTCGGGGTCTCTCCTGAACCACCACCAGTGTGCAGCATCCACATGGATGATGCGACGGCAGCCACAGAACAACGGCGCCAGTGCGCTCACCACACATCAGCTATAGGTGGAGAGGAGAGGGAGTGATAGAGCCAATTCAATGGATGGAGATTATTAGGAGGCCATGATTGGTAAAGGCCAATGGGTGGAATGTGGCCAAGACACCGGGGTTACACCCCTACTCTTTACGAGAAGTGCCATGGGATTTTTAATGACCAGAGAGAGTCAGGACCTTGGTTTAACGTCTCATCCGAAGGACGGTGCTCTTTGACAGTATATTGTCTCCCATCCAGGAGGTTTCCCATCCAGGTATTGACCAGGCTCAACGCTGCTTAGCTTCAGTGGGCAATAGCATAAAATAAATGAAATAGCATTTTCGCACAACCATAGTATGTGCATCCACTCAAAGATTTTTATAAGTTCATAGGATGTGGAAAAGAGAAGACCGGTTTATCTTGCTTTCTGTAATAGAAAGACCTGAAAAAGGCTACATTCACACTGTCAGTTTTTGGGATTGACAACCGCATTTTGCTACAGGCGTGAGTCTCGAAATGTCCCATTCAAACAGCATCTTGCAGTAGCATCTCGAATACGGTCTGTATGAACGTGTAACGGGAATAAAGCCTGCCTTCTCTTGCCATTAACCATAGCGACAATGACCTAAGTAGTGACGTCCTTAAACTGAAAAGTCTTTTCACTTTTGCAGTTTCATACGTCAAATCTTCATGGTCTGAAAGCAGCTTTTATATCAGGCTGGAGAGTGAAGCATTTGAGTTGAGCTTAGAACACAAAATTGGCGGGAGCAGAACAGTGACTGGATCTAAAACTTTCAGATGACACACAGCTCATTTCTCCGTCTCTGTAAGTTACTGAAAGCAAAACCACATAAGAAAACCAGCAACACATTGCAGAAACGTTTGTGCAGCGCAGAGTGGCTCTCTTGCACAGTTCACACGGCGCAGGTTTCACGAGAATGTGGTTGTGAGTATTGAAAACTTAAGGGTGGGAGTTCAATTATAAAATGCAGTTGTCATGTAAGTAACTGAACTATGTGTGAACAACCATATTCAGGACTCAAATACAGAACTGTCAACTGTATTCTGCTGATGAGTGAATGTGGCCAAAGAGCCTCAAATTCCCCTTCATGGACATCGAAAAAGGGGAAAAACAGCAGAGGCAGGACGATATTTTTAATATTCAAATTAGTTGAACAAATTTTTTTGACTATTTGCTGAAAATTAGGTAAGATTGTGTGTGTGTGTGTGTGTGTGTGTGTGTGTGTGTGTGTGTGTGTGTGTGTGTGTGTGTGTGTGTGTGTGTGTGTGTGTGTGTGTGTGTGTGTGTGTGTGTGTGTACACTAGTTTCAGTGGACTAGTTTCACAATCCTTAAAGTTGTCATGAAATAATTTGTTAGCACACATTACTAGTCTTGTGGTGAACAGTCTGCTTCCGCTAAGAGATGTAGAGGAGGTGCGCTGTAATAAAACCGTTTCACTTGTAAAGTACAGTTGGTTGCAACTTCCAGTTCACATGGAGTTAAACTTTAATAACGTATCAGATTTAACCTTCAGTAAGAACCACCAGCACCTCCAGGAGACAAAATGTTCAGGAGGCCAAATAATCATTGCCATGTGTATTAAGCTTTAAAGCAGGAGTTAGATGCTCAAGAGATGCTATGAATGTGATGACATATGCAGAAAAGACAGTTATTTCCGGTCAAGAGGGTGTGTGAGACAGAGCAATGGAAAATATGAGGTGCTGGCTTACTACTGGACCGATCAAACTGTATTGTGTCTGAAAAGTATGCAAGTTAAACAGAAAGAGAATGAGAGATGACAGTGATGAGTAAATGTGGAGAAAGAGAAAATAATGGAGGAGGCAGCTGTGTATATATATGATTTGCAAACAAAATGACGCTTCTTTCTGTCCCTTTTGAATATAAAGTCATGCTGTCTGCACTGCTGGATGGTTAGAAGCGGAAAGTTGGATACACATTCACTTGGATTAAAAACAACCACACACTAAAGTACCACATAGACTAGGGATTTTTTTTTAAATGTACTAGTAATTCGGCAAATATTCTGCAAAGTAGGAGTAATTCTGCAGTAAAAGTTTAATCTCAATTTCTTATCAGTGTTCTGACTGACCGATAAGCTGTTGCTTTCAACACTCATTCACTTTTTGGATAAAATGGCGATTTTGCCGACATAATAATGTAAATACACAATAAAAGTATTAATTCCTTTAAATGAAAAACCTTACTGACCCCAAACTTTTGAATGGCAGCATACAGTCAGCCTTAAGAGAATGTAAAAAGATGGGACAAATTATTAGATGTATGTAAAAATATTGAATTAAATACTTGGCCGAACACTAAAATGTAATTAAGAAAATAAAAATAAAAAATTTGAAATACACTTGAAGGCCATTGTTGTCATTTTTATTTATCGGTTTTAATTTATATTAAATTTTTTTCAACATTTAATTAAATGTAAAAAAATATTTTTCTTTTTTTTGTGCTGTGGCATGAAACTTTCAGTGGTACTGGTATTGACTTCTAAAGATTTGTTATGCCAACCTGAATCCTTCTAATCCCAAACCCTCTGCTCAAACTGAAGACTAAATCCTGCTAAAAAAAACGAGTCTTAAAAAAAGACTCAACAACCTACACAACTGCCTGAAGAAGTGTGTGTGTGTGTGTGTGTGTGTGTGTGTGTGTGTGTGTGTGTGTGTGTGTGTGAGAGAAGGGAGAAAGGGGGAGAGAGGGAGAGAGGAGAGAGAGAGAGAGAGAGAGAGAGAGAGAGAGAGAGAGAGAGAGAGAGAGAGAGAGAGAGAGAGAGAGAGAGAGAGAGAGAGAGAGAGAGAGAGAGAGAGAGAGAGAGAGAGAGAGAGAGAGAGAGAGAGAGAGAGAGAGAGAGAGAGAGAGAGAGAGAGAGAGAGAAATTAAAGGTTGCTGAGGAACAAAGCTGCCCATTATCAAGTTTAAGAAAGAATGACTTCATGGATGTGATGAACAGAGTGACTAAGAGTGAGGAAGAAGGGATTGCACAGAATTGCAGCCTGAGGAAGAAGCAGAGTCAGAAAGAGGAAGGGTGGAGGAAGGAAGAATTCCCTCACAAAAAGGGAATTTTTAGTTCTTAAACTACACACTCTCTCTCACACACACACACACACACACACACACACACACACACACACACACACACACACACACACACACACACACACACACACACACACACACACACACACACACACACACACACACACACACACACACACACACACACACACACACACACACACACACACACACACACACACACACACACACACACACACACACACACACACACACACACACACACACACACACACAGCTTCTCTGACACTGTCTTAACCTAGTTTCCACCTTCCACTGCCAGTAGATTTGTCTGTTCAAAACTGAAAGTGTAATATTCACAGACATTTAATGTACAATTATGATGAGCAAGATTTTGAACCAATGAGATCTCAATGTGGACAGGGCTACCAAAACAGAAATTCTAAAAAGAAAAAGTACCAAGTTTACACACACACACCTGGTCAAATAACTGTTTCCCTGTAGTGCTGGGTTGGATGGCAAACTCCAGCTCGGCATCCATCGTAGTCACACGAACACTGATCTGAAAAAATATATATACATATATTAATGAATGCAGACAGAAAGACAGATTTTTGATCAAGTGAATGCAGCATTTATTGTGCATAAGAGAGGAGACTTCTGATCTAAAAACCTCATTTAACAGTAGTGTATAATAAAATAAAAATGCATTCAATATTTTCAAACAAAAATACAAGTTTATTCCCCACAAAACTACAATAGTTTAATTGATTCCTATTTAATGTGAAAATAATTACATCCCTCGTTTTGATAGACAGCTTAAACATCTTTAATAGCTAAAAAAAGCTTGAATGCTTATCACAGAGTACTCTAAAAGAGGCATTATGTGTCTGTGTGTCCTTAGATGCGAGGTGCATGTTTGTGTGTATAATGAGATGACTCCAGAGGACGCCAACTCCTGTGAGGACTTCAGGTGACGCAAACACTGAATCAACATGCACCAATTCTAAATGTTTCTATAATCATTTGTTAACAACATGTAATCTTCACTCCAATGAGCTCGTTAATTCTGTCTTAAATGAATACGTTGTTAGTTAACTGCGTGATTTGTATATGTACATTTCTGAAATAAATAACTTGGACACAGTCACCTCTGATAGCAGATCACTCTAAATTGCAATGCAGACACATGTATCTTCTGTAAAGCTGCTTTGAAACGATATGTATTGTGAAAAGAGCTGAATTGTGAATCAAATGTAAATTGCATAAAAAGTGTGTGTGTGTGTGTGTGTGTGTGTGTGTGTGTGTGTGTGTGTGTGTGTGTGTGTGTGTGTAAATCTGTGCTTTAAAGAGTGGCTTGCTATTTTAAAATGATTGATTGAGCTCTGGAAGTCTAGATAAGATAAATACAATAGAAGGAAACAGCAAGAGGGACAAATGGAAAAAGATATCCCTCCCTTTCTTCTCTCTCTCTCTCTCTCCCTTTCTTCATCTCTCTCACCCCATCTCCACCTCTACCCCACAGGATGCAGATGACCACACCTCCTGTAACCATGGACACGCATTAAGCAATGCCCCTCACTTCTTCTCACTATACAATAACAACCAATCAGAGCACACCTCTTGTTAATAACATCAGTCAGAGGAATCATTCTCAGAACAATGCAGCTTCTGTCTAATTCACTATTATCCTAAGAAAGTCAGCCAATTGTTTTTGTTTTTATTTCACTCTTAACTACTTTTCTGTGAAAATATCTATGAAATATGGACACCTGTGAAAAAAAACAATAACAGAACAAATAGGTCAATATACCTCTCTCTCTCTCTCTCTCTCTCTCTCTCTCTCTCTATATATATATATTTTCAGTCTGATTGATGTGGTCCACATAAAGCTTTTCTACTGGACTAAAGACTTTTAACCGGCTTTGACAGTGTGTGCAAGGGATAAATAGCTTAATTTAGGCACAGCTCAGCCGTAATATCCTGCTTTATCTAGCAGCTGTCTGTGAGCCAGACCTGTTCCTGTGCTGAGACTCTTTAAGCACAACATGCATTTGCACATCAATGAAGCCAAACGGCATTGATTCTTGTGCGTCCTGTATACGATCATGACAAAGAAAAGCTCAAATGAGATTTGATAGCTATGGCAGAGACCAGTATTTTCATGTGAAAAGTGGCATAAATTAGTCTGTACTATGTGACATAAAAAAGAATATAGCGGCGCAAGTGTCTTATCTCACAATCTTTCACAGATAAAACTGAAGCACCACGCCAAATAAAATTTTGGCTTCTGCAAATTATAAAGCCTGTCTTTCTTTATTTGATTCACAAAACTAATAATTTTGACATTCTCAATCACCGCTGAGGCAGACCAACCGAAATGTTATGTTTTCTAACTTTTTGTCATCCTAACAACATACAGTGCAATGCGTAATGAGAGCAGCAATTTGGCCATATCTATAATTATATGGTCCCTCTCAATATCAATGGCGTTTACTGCCCGCTTTACACCTGTTTGTGTACTAACCTTTCCTAACTTCCCAAATATCCAGAAAGTCCTTAATTCCTTCATATTCACACCATTCCTCATATCTACATACTTATGGACACTAACCTTTGAAGCTGCATTTCTACACACGACTTTATATTCACATTTCCATATCTTGTCATATCCACACACTCAGGTGTTATCGCTATTAAATGTCAGATGTTTTGGTGCTTCAGAATATTATATCTGACCATTAGGCATTCAGAAAAGAATTGTGAAACAAGAGCAAGTTGTGAAACCGCATTAACCATTTGTTAAGTGTGTCCTGTCCGAGTTTGCATTATCAGAATGGTAACTATCGAGCACTCTAGGAATGACTTTAGTATGAGGTGATTCATTTGATTTTCACATTTGTGTGTGTGTGTGTGAGAATCCTAGTTCTGCTGTTTCACAGGCTTACATCAGCCAGTTGGAACAAAAAGAGAACAAGCAGAGCTTTCCCAACGACTGTATGACTTTTCTGCTCTTTCCTCTTCCACTCCTCTCTGGGTCTGGGAGAGAGTTCATTTCATAAACACAAGCCTCTCTACATAACACATATCTTTCTCCCTCTATCTCACTCTTGCTCTCTGTCATTAATGGTAGGTTTGTGTGTGTGTGTGTGTGTGTGTGTGTGTGTGTGTGTGTGTGTGTGTGTGTGTGTGTGTGTGTGTCAGTCACTAAGTGTGAAACGGTATATTGGTCGGTTAATGGACTCTCTTAATCATGAGTTGGATTCACAGGATAAAAATAGTTCATGGCTTCATGAAACGGGAACTAAAATACGTAGTTCTGCCTGGTCAGGGTGTGGGTGTGTGTGTGTGTGATGGGTGTGGTCTTCACAGTGGACCCGCCAGGGGTTCTATTCTTATCACCCTGCCTTTACTCAGACGCCCTCATATACACAGAACAATAACACTCACACTTACCCAAAGAACCAATAAAGAATAGGCTAAATATAGTATTTGCACTTGTAAAATAAAGTAAACATAGCTCTGTTCCAAAAAAATAATCCAGGATGGTTAGCTATATGAGAGAAATGTAGATAAAAAAAACTTCATTCATTATTACATTAATTGCTGAAAAATATAGAAGACATTGTTAGAATTAGCCCAATATTTGCTTGCTGCTATGCATATTATTTATGCTTATTAGAGTATAAGGTTATAAGATTTAACAACCTGCTAACTTCAAACAGTATAGAGTGCAACAGTCAGGTTCCAAAAATAAAAATCCCATTTATTTTCTCCAAAGGGGACTTTTTTTTGAACGATAGCGTGTACATTTTTTAAATCAGATAGTTTATGCTTTAGTTAAAGCCATCAGCCTGAAATATTGCAAGTTATTTTTCAAATATTGTGTTTAACAGCGGAATTCCTGGTGAAAAACTACATTACCCATGATTCTGTGAAAAATGCTCTGCAATGACCGTTCACTCCCAAGAAGCAAACTGAATGATGTACAGTTAGGTTCCCATATTCTCCTTAACTACTTAAATATTTGTATGCATATTTTGCAATAAACAGTCAACATCTTAAATCAATAGTTTTATATTTATCCATCATTTTTATCTCAATTATATCAGTTGCAGTGTTTCTCTGGATTGTAGTTTTCTTTCTCATTAATAGCCTGAATTACATGTCTGATTTAAAAAATCAAAAAATCAAAGTTTGTAATGCTTATAGTTGGTTAGTTCAGTTCATGGCTTATAGCTTTAGACTTTTTAAAAATCCCTGTGGGAAAAATACTTCCAGAACCAAGACTGCTGAAAACGTAGACAGGCACTGTTGCATTATTATATATCTGTGACATGCGGAGTTGTAACTAACTAGAGTGTTTCAAAATGTGAGGATTCAATTCGGTTAGGATGCTGCTATCTTAAGGTAGCAGCCTATGCAGTAGACAGCAAGGCTTCTCACAATGGGGTTGGGATCAGTTAATGTGCATGTTACTTTGGCAAGTAACAAAAATGCTAATCGTGAGCTATGGCTATGACAGAGCCAGAAATTGGCAAACAACGACTCGTATTTCTCAAACAAACACCAATATCAATTAGCAAGCCCACACACTGACTGAATCCTACAAAAACCTGAAATCAGAACAAGCCAGGAAATCGAATTACTCCACTGAAAAGACTATTAGAGCAAATATTTGAACTAACTGGCACAAGTTCATAGACAAATCCAATACAGAAAATCGGCACAAGTTTCACAGTGCTTTTATCCCATCTACACACACAGTCTGTAGGCCTGAATATGCACTCAAACAGGGACAAAATGGCTGCTGTTTCTATCAGGCAGATGAGGGGAGATAAAAAGCTAATAGACTCTGTATATCTGTGTGTTTATTCTAGCGTTACCCTCAGTTAACTGACACCACTAACTAACTTGGTGGTGAAAGTCAAACTCTGTTTCTCTCCCTCCCTCGCTCTCCCTCCTTCCTTTGGTTATGCGATTTAAGATAATGACTCCACACTTCCCCCTCAAAAAAACTGAGACTGCAGAATCTGAGTGCATCTTTGGTTAATCCTCATCTGACCTTGTATAGGCCATTTAATGCACATCTGCCAACATGTTTGTCCATGGTTAAAATGGAAAAGTGTTCAATGAAGAAATCAATAACAGGCTGTCGATAATTAGCTTAACTGTCTTGTGTCAGCATAAACAACATTTATGCAAATAGCACAAATGAAAGAATAATCATTAAAAAGGAACTATTCCGAACTTCCATATTGCAGAGAACAGAAATATTTACATGAACTACCAGCATCTTGTTACTGCAGTGCAGGGTCAAATCTCCCTCTTGAAATCCGATTTAGGCTACAGACACACTGCTATGCATTTACACAAACATATTATCAGGAACTTCCAATGCAGATGTTCCAATGCTGAAATAAAACAAACACACACAGCCTTAGGTGAACTCTAAAAAATGCTGGGTTGTTTCAACCTACGTTTTGGTCAAATATGGGCAAACCCAACCATTACATTTTTTTTTAATTAATTCCGAATTTATTAAAGCCCAATAGTTGCCCAAGGGTTTGTCCATATTTTACCCAAACATGGGTTGAAACAACTAAGCAATTTTTAGAATGTGGATATGAATTTGAAATCAAAATGAGTCTCCATTTTAACAATGGGCTATCTCACAAAAACACATTTAAATAGAAGACACTCCAGCTGATTAAACAATCGAGGTCCTTAACTCTACACCAAAGGCTTCTGTTGGTAAATGAATACAACTCAAGTGGAAGTTCTTCAAAAATAAAATGCAGAGAAAAACTGACACCAGTATTTTGCATTTCCATAATAGTCCTATACAAAACATCTTGCTCAAAGCTTTTCATGTGACAGTTCAAAACCACTTGCAAATTTACTTAACTATTAATTCAACAATCTATTTGTATTGCTTTACTTTAAAACACATACAGTTCGACTCACATTAGGTTTGAAGTGAGATGTCGTTTAATGCTGCAGTTTTCCTCCATCGAGATGTGAACTGTTCAACAAATTCTAGAACTTTCCCCTCAAACCCCCCTGGAGCTTTACCTTATTAAAGATCATTAATCTGAGTCTGAGTGTGTGTGTGTGTGTGTGTGTGTGTGTGTGTGTGTGTGTGTGTGTGTGTGTGTGTGTGTGTGTGTGTGTGTGTGTGTGTGTGTGTGTGTTTGCAGTTAATCCATCCACTTTGCACATACCAGAGACCTCCAACCCCCTTCTGACTTCATGATTTGGTCATTTAAAATGGTATGGTCAAGAATAATTTTTAAGCAGTAGGCTATATTTAAGAAAATAATGCTCAAGTCAATAGGTTACAATTTAGACATTATTGACAGTAATACTAATTTTAGAAGGGTCTGGATCATCTCTATGGTTCTAAATCAGATAGAGGACTTATGGTCTGGACATTAGACTCCTTTTTAGTGCATACCAAAACATATTTGTGTACTTTTGTCAATAGAATTAAACCTAAACTTCAATATGGCAAAGAGGATATGAAGTACGATCCAGAAAATATGCTCTGCAGAAGTTCAGAAGTTTGAGGTCAGTAAGATTTTTAGGCTAGGTTAGGCTAATACTTTTATTCAGCAAGGATGCCTTTTATTTTTTATAAGTGACGATAAAGACATTTTAAATGTTAGAAAATATTTCTTTTTCAAATAATTGCTGCTCTTTTGAAGTTTCTATCCATCAAAGAATACTTTTTTTCAAAATCCTAACAGTTTCCATAAAAATATTGAACAAAACAACCATTTTCAAAATTGATAAATATAACTTATCTTTCAAGCACCAAAACACATATTATAAGGATTTCATGTGACACTGAAGACTGGCTGTTGAAAATGCCATCAAAGGAATATATTACAATAGAAAACAGTTATTTTAAATTAAATAACATTTCACATTATTACTGTTTTACTGCATTTTTGATCAAATAAATGCAGCCTTGATGAACAAGACTTTTTTTAAAATCATACCAACCCCAACTTTTTAAAATGGTAATGTAAACTTCTGATTCAAATAACAGATCTGGCTATAAATTTACACAAAACTGTTTAAAAAATAATAATAATTGCACATGGATTATAGTGTTAAGTTGACCTTTACAAGTCCCTCACTTCTTGCCTGCACACTTCCTTGTGACCTGAACCTACGGAGGTCACAAAACTCCCACTCATTACACTGAGAGGAACTGATGACTGGAGATAGATGCACATGTGTGACTGTGAATGCATGTGAGTGAAGGGAAAGTGAGAGAGGAGTGTGTCGATTCAAAAAAGAGGCCATTTTAGTATATTAGCTGTGATACACAGCTGCATTCTGGGCAACAGAAATCTGTAGCGGAAAAGGGGCCCATGCTCCCTACACAAAGCTGTGTGTGTGAGGGTGTATGTGCACGCACGCCGTAGTTCTGTGAAACTCCAAATAAGGTACTGTGCGGCAGCGTCAAGCCTAGCTGGCCCCGAACAGGAAACGTTCAGACAGGAAGTGATGTAAGCAAAGTCTAAGCACAGAAACCTTGAGTCATTATCGGAAAGAGACACTTGGACTTGGCAGAAGTCTAAAACAACGGCCAAAAAAAGTTCTGCCTCAATATGATTCTATACGCATATCCCAAAACCTCTAAAAATGCATCCGATGTCCCCAATGACAATGAGAAACACATTTACCCATACTAGACTGATTTCCGTTCTCATAAAAATCCATCTATTCCAGAAAATAGTATTTAGTGTGCAGTAGTCTGCCACACAACTCCACCGACACTCTTCATTATAGTGTCACGTCCCTAACCTGTTCTTTCAGCCCGAACCCCTCTGATATTACATCCGGTTAGCGTCTATATTCACACCCAACTGAGTTTCCCTTCACTCAGAGCATGACAGATAAAAAAGGAAACTAACTGTAAGCTACAGACTACATGTAGCCTAAGATATGTGTGTAAGGATGTGATTGAGCTATTTTGAGAAAACAATCTTTAAATTAAATTGAGCTTAACCACAATATCCACATATCTTGCATTAAATTAACAAACATTATTTCATTCTTACAGTATATAATGTCTCCAATGCTTCACACGCATTAACGTCTCATGAATCTTTAATTCATACATTCTCATGTATTAACTACTAATCTGTTGAGCAATATATACCCCCCGTTTCACAGACAAGACTTAGGCCTTTAGTATACCATACCAAAATGCATGTTTGAGCAGTTTTAAACCGAAAGCAACTTGCACTGACATATCTTAAATTATGTCAGTGCCATTTTATTGTCTCAAGATGATCTTTTTTTCCCTAAGGAACATTTCTAAAAGCTACTTAAATGTCCTAATTGAACTAAGGCTAATCCTGGCTTAATCTAAGCCCTGTCTGTGAAAACACGCCATAACACTATATAATAACCTTCATCAATTATCTAATGTTTTAATGATTGAAACACTCAGATTTCTGTGTGGACGCACAAAAAGGGCCAAGAATCTAATTCTGTTTCAATTCATTAGCCTGATTAAAAAGATTATTGTTGCCATTTGGTTATTTTTGTGGTACTTTTCAAAGAATAGTATGGGACAAACCCAAGACCATAGCACATGTCCATGGTACTTTTTTGACAGTGGTTATTTTGAATATTTGTAATATATTATTCATGCAATACTAGTCTATAACTAACTACTGACACTCAAACACTGAAATATATTTCACGGAGGGGAAAAATTCTAAATGCTAAAAACTTAGGCTACTTAAAGATGTGTTTCTATCCCACTGTTGGTATGTGGTCTTAAATAAAATCTTTACCTAAACAATGATTCATTAATTGTGAGGTGTAACCCAAAAAAAGGGACTCTAGCCAAAAAGGGCAAAAAGTTTTCTTCTCTATTTGAGTGAGCACCACGCCTTGGCATGGAAAATTGTCTAAGATTGCGCCATGAGCTCGTGTGGTCCTCCCTAGTGACAGACGAGCTCCAAAAATGCCAGACTAGCCGCTTCTAACATGCCTCATATTTCTAGTCCCAAATCACTTATCAAGCAGATAAAAAATGTGCCCTTACATGGCAGGACAGAGGCTTTACTATCACCATGAACTGATTTTCTGAATTCACCACGAATTCTGATTTTTTTTTTATGGAATATTTCAGTATTTATTATAAATGTTTTATCCATGCACATCATTTTTTTAATTCACGTGCCCTCATATTCTTTAATCAAAATAATTTGCCCTCTCTCATGCAGCGACATCTCTTCTCTTCGATGACGTGTTTATTGGTGCGAGGCAACTTGTCAATCACATGAGATCGCTTCAATATCAAACTACAACTTCTCATTACGAGGGCAAATGAATAAATAAACAAAAAGAATTATGTGCACGGATAAATCATGTATTTATAATAAATACTGCAAAATTGTCCATTTTGATTCCATGACTTAATTTAAAATAAAGTGAACATGTGAATCGGTTTAAGTGAACGAACTGTTCTCATTCACTTCGGTTTTCTTTCATGCTTGACTGGTTCTAGAAAACAGAACAATATAGGCCAACAAATACTTGATTTAACCACGTGTTTACGGTTAAAGAACAAACCATAAATGACCACAGAAATTAATTAAACATTTCTTTGATCCCCTTCGTTGGACTGAACCTTCCCAGAACGAGTCATTGTTTCCAGTTTTATACAAAGTATATCTGTTTTGTTATCATTTGTAGATGAAATACTTAATGGAGCTTTAATCTCTTTCCTGAATCTCTTATTAGACGTGTAACAGTTAAGACACTCAAACGTTAATAAAACATAATACGACTTCAAGGAATCGGTTAAACTTTGTAATACTCGTAACACAAAGGACGTTCTTGTCGCCACCTACTGGCGTAACGATGCATCTTAAATAGTCAGTGAACGAATCTGAAAAATCTTTCGTTCTATGAATAAATGCATTCAAAAGATTCGATTGACTGAATTAGGATGAATCAAAATCCTCATCACCACTGGACGCGGTCTATTCAAAGCAACTTTGAAGGAAAGCCAATCGGATTGGGGGAGAGAGGAGGGAGGGAGAGAGGGGGTTACAGGTTGTCACCGAGTAACGGTTCAGTCCCTATACAACACAAAACGCCACTGCTAATTAGAAGTCTGTCAGAATAAAATGGTTTAGAAAAAAACATGCTAACTTCACCGGTCTAAACGATTTCTTATCAAATGCACCGTACAGCGAAAGTATTAGAGAAACCGCCTTTTCAATTTGCAACACAGCAATTTATTCTTCAGTGCGCTCGGATCGGATGAACGACCGTCATTGTCCAAATAATAAATTCTTGCCATAAATAGTGCACTGCGTACGGCCTACTGTTCGGCCGCGGGAACCGGCTGACAATAAAGCCTGCAAGAGAAAGACCATCCTCGCCCCTTTCGAGCGCCTACGCGTCGCTACTCGCTACTGTCTCCCGTTTCACCGAAAATGCGCAGCTTTTATAAAAACACTGTGAAATCTCTTCTCCTCAGTTTGGTCTGCTACAGTACGAATTCAAAACAATGGCTTCCATTTCTCACGAATACTCACCGTTTTCGGCATTTTGTCTGTTTTTTTGTTTGTCTCTTCTCTCGCGGATGTGTCACAAACTGAACTGATAAAATGAAGTCAGCAAAAAGCCAAACTTTTTCCCATCGGCTGATGTCCACGCGTAAGAGTGAACGACCGTCACCGCCCGTGTGGAAAAGCTTCTCTTGAAATCCGTTCCAGATCCCGAAGACAAAGTTACACTTTTCACTGCGTCTTTGTCGCTCAGAGAAGTAACTGTGGTGGTGGTCCTAGAGTCGATTTCCTGCTAACGGAACTGAGTTTTGAAAACCACACCCAGCCCAGCCGCTGAAGGCACAGCAAAGCGCGTTTGACTAAACTCCGCCCGGAATCGCACAGGCCCCGTTATACGAGATACACGCTCACGCTGCTGCTTTGTGTGGCAGAGAGAGAGAGAGCGAGCGAGAGAAAGAGAGAGAGAGACGCCAGGGCTCGAACGCGCGCGCTCTGGGAATGCGAGGTGGGGGTATCCCACACAATTCCAACACTGACGTAATTTTCCCCAGAAATTCCAAGCTCGTCTTGGCTTCCTCTGTTGAATGGCAGAGTTTGGTACGGGAAATGCGTTTCACTTGCGGAACAATTAGACTTTATATGGAGAAAGGACTTCATCTTGCTAACTGGTCTCAAAGCTGAACCCCCCCTCTCCCCCTCCATTAATTTTAGAGAAATCTTTTCACACTAAAGAAGTGAGACTCTTCGTGAACAACAATCACTTTCTTATTTATATATATATATATATATATATATATATATATATATATATTAGAATGAGTAGAATTAGACTAGGAAAAAACGTTGGCTTTCTTTGTTATGACTATTGATTATTTTAAAATATTATTCTTTGACTTTTAAAGCCTCATGGTTTTAGACAATTTTGTAATGTTATTTTATTAAATTTAACGGGATCCTTTTCAAACACAAAAATACCCCCAATTTTATCTAGATGATGTCATATTCAATATTTAAATGAAATACCTAAACATGATAAATTGTAATATATATATATATATATATATATATATATATATATATATATATATATATATATATATATATATATATATATATATATATATCCTATAGATGCTCATTGGAGTATCATACAACCAATAGTGTCCCGTACAAACTGTACTGTGGTGGTAAGGTACTGTGGTACTTTGATACAATGGTAGGCTACTAAATTATTACTCGTGTACCATGGTAGCAGGTCCAAAAATAGTAGCATGTCACTTAATGTTCGTACTGAATGTTAATTCAGTGTTTTATGGATCTTATTAGAATCTCTCCGTTTCAATGTGTATTACTAATATCAAAATATGACGGGGTTTTATCAGAAGAGCTGGAAGTTTAATGTGACTGCTTTGAAACGTATCTCTCTGAAAATGGCTGATCGTGCTCATCAGCATTGTACTAATACTGAATAATTTTGACTGACCAAGAGTTTGAGTAAACTATTTTTTATTGCCATAGACTATACCTATAGCAATAATTTGCAATGTAATTAATATAATAATTCCCAGCTCTCTTTTGAACCCTCCCCAGCTCTCTTTTGAACCCTCTGTTTTTGTAGAATTCTGGTTGGTACGCACGGAACCATTGTTCAACATTTTGTTCAAGGGGAACGTTCAACCTGCCGCACCGCTGGCGGGGCGTAGGACCGTGGTGTGTTCAGGATACATTAGATTTACGTGAATCGTATGTTTCATTTTTTCCCGACTCTAGCTGCACAGGCTTATTTATCCCCTGTGGGTCCATATACTACATAATTTGAAAGCATACAAATCTGACGATGAAGAAGAAAACGACGGGGAAGACGCGTCACGTCGTGGCCTGGATGAACAAAGCGGAGTACGAGCATGTGATGGAGTATTTGTACTCCAAAGAGTCCGCGCTGCAGAAACACGCGCTGCACAGGATCTCCGCGTGGAAGGGCAGGTAACGTCACAGTGGTCAGGGATGGATCTGATGTTTTGAGTGTATAGTGTTGGAGATCACGCGGGTCACGTGACATCTGATGTATTGTCTTTAGCATTGTGGTTTTCTTGCTCTGCGGATGTGCTAAAAATTGGTCAAATTCTCCTTGAAATAGTGTAAAAATACAATAAATTCTGAGGGTCCTAAAATAGATTATATTGGCTTTATCCAAATTCTGATGGTTTTTGCAACCGGCTGTTGGATAAACTGCTTAGACTAGTCTTACAAGTTAGACATCTATTTATTTTTTCATAGTTTATTTTTTATTTTTTATGTAAGTTACATAAAAACGTAGTGTAGCCTAATTTGATACCGATAGGTAGACTGACTGCCCCTGACTTAACTGCTACTGGGTCACACTAGGACTTAAGACACTGTTTATACAACCCGCCTCAGGTCATATATTGTAAAAGTCAGTTACATAAAAGGGTAGACTGGTCTAATTTGAATTAAAAAATTAAGACTGATTAACTGTCATGCTAGTTCTTGAAGGGATAATTCACCCAAAAATGAAAATTCTGTCTTTAATTATTCACCCTCATGTCGTTACAAACTTGTAACTTTCGTTCATCTTCGGAACACAAATGAAGATCTTTTCTGTCCTTCCATTGACAGCTACGCAACTACCACTTTGACTCTTCAAAAAGTTCATAAAGTGATCGTAACACTAATCCATGTGGTTTAGTCAAAATTTTCTTAAGATACACGATCGTGTTATATGTCGAACGGATTTAATTTAGGCTTTTATTCTAATATAAACAATCATCAACTCACATTAGTTGTGGAAAACGGAAGCTCAAGTATGTTTGTTTGATGTGCGAGAACCTGTGAGGTTCATTCTCGACCAATGAGGTTCTTGCGTGTCAAGCAGGTTCAGTTAAGCTTCTGTTTATGTTCGCTGATCAATGTTTACATGTGATTAAAAGACTAAATTAAATCTCAATCTTAAACATGGGCTAAATTGTGTCTCTTTAGAAAATTTGGACTAAACCGCTCAGTTCAAATGGATTAGTTTTACGATCTCTTTATGAACTTTTTGAAGTGTCAAAGTGTCAGTTGCATAGCTGTCAATGGAGGGAGAGAAAGCTCTCAGATTTCATCAAAAAGATCATAATTTTACTAATCACTGATTTACTAATGCCGGTTGGCTACAAGTTTGTTGTTGTGTTGGTCTGACCAACTTTCAAACAGTGTTTTTCAAATATCTCTTACCCCACCTTAAATTACAGAATTTTTATTTTTGGGTGAACTATTTAGTATTTATTTTTATGTTTTTCTCAAACTGTTTTTCAAGCTTTCAGTTTAAACGAGTTGATTAGGGCAGTGTGGAGTGTTGTCTCTGACTTTCTGTCTGTTGCCACAGGTTTGGGCAAAGCACTCCGGTGGCCGTGGAGAGCACCGCGGACCTGGTCCGATGTCAGGTGCTGGACAGCACGGGTCAGCTGGAGGCCGGTGATCTTGTGCTGCTCTATGGCATGGCGCTGGTTCGGTATGTTTATCATCCAAGTGCACTTAAAGCATGCAAATCAGTGCATTTGACTTTACTGAAGTGAAAATCACTGAACGAGTATGATGTGTTTCAGGTTTGTTAACCTCATCACAGAACGGCAACAGAAAAAAGTTGCCAGACCCTTGCGAAGGTTAGCCGGAAATGTAAGTCACGCATCAACTCGGATGAACATCTTTCATAATCTGCTATAACTGCAGTCTGACTACAATTTGTCTCTCTGGTAGATAAATATTCCAGAGTGGGTGGTAAACCTCAGGCATGATCTGACACACCGCAGACTTCCCTCATTAAAGTGGTGCCGAAAAGGTGAGATACGGTAATTCCCTTACATGCATGCACTTTCAAAGTTAGATAAGCTCATGCTTTCACTTCTCTGTTTACTGCAAATGTCATTGTAGTGTTTATGTTTGTTTGTGTTTTTCAGGTTGTGGATTTGTGCTGGACTGGTTGCATCAAGAGTACTGGTCCCGCCAGATGGGCAGTCAGCTGGCAGAGGACTGGAACTCTTCATCAGAAGAGGAGGATGAGGAGGAGATTGTTAAAAGACATGAGAGAGATCTACTCAGCAGACAGAAAGAGATTGAGGCACACAGTGAGTAGCCTTTTACACTCAAAAATCCCTTGGTTGGGCAAAGATGTGGAACTACAGGGAGGGAAAATGAAAGACTGATCAGATTTTTCATGCTATTCTTACACCTCAGAAACTGGAACAAGGCTGAAAAAAACCATGACAATTTTGTAACACAAAATGTATAAAAAATACCAAATACCTTTGTAGTGTATGAAGGGTATTTCTAATCACTTAAAGGTAGGGTAGGTAGGATTTTTATAAAAAACTTTTTTTCAAATTTGTTTAAACTGTCTTTATATACCAATACATAATTAAAATGTAAGTGCTCTGAAAAAGAGAGTATAACCTGAACGAGGACCTGTCCTCGAACCGACGAAGCGGTACTTGTCACCGGAGTGTAGTCCTCATTAGAGTCAACAATGTTTTCATCATGGAAACTCTTACATGCAAAACACCGTATATGTTATGAATCTTACACGAAATTCACCTTCATCACAGTGTAACTGATGGTAATGGAAAAACGTGTATCAATGCAACCTGTTTTTAGCTTTGCCTTATAAATATGGCTCGTTACCTATAGCCTAAATATAGCTCATTACCGAATCAAACAAAGTATATTTTAAACTTTACCAGTATCGATATGCTAGCTTGATAGTGAGTACTAAAAGAAATCTTATGTTTATATTTATAGTGATAAAGTTAGGTATTTTATTACATGTGATTCTGACATGTCACTGCATGCACTGCGCTCCTTCCTCTCCACTCGTCTCAGGTAAATAAATAAATGCATCTTCCAGCTGAGCCTGAGCGTTTGGTGTGTCGCGCGTTCATGTGTTTTGGGGGGCGTGGCTTTGGAAGGAGCTCAGAAGGGAGGGGGTGGAGTGAATGGAAATAATTAGCTGTGTTTACAACAGTCGTGAGAGGTCTACAGACACTCGATTTTTATACTATCTTTTTCATAGTACTTAAATTTTAATTATGTATTGGTATATAAAGACAGTTTAAACAAATTTGGAATGTTTTTTTTTTTTTAGAAAAATCCTACCTACCCTACCTTCACTTCAAAATGAAAATTCTGGCATAATTTACTCGCCCTCAAGTTGTTTCAAACCTGCATGAATTTCTTTCTACTGCTGAACACAAAAGAAAATATTTTGAAGAATGCCGGTAACCAGACAGTTGATGTAACTTCATCGACTTCCATAGTAGGAAAAAAAATACTATGGAAGTCAATGTGGATACATCAACGGTTTGGTTACCGACATTCTTCAAAAATATCTTCCTTTGTGTTCAGGTACTTTACCTTAGAGTAAATGATGACAAAATTTTCATTTTGAAGTGAACTATTTCTTTAAAATGCAAAGCGACGCGTTATAGCTTTGTTCAGAATCAGCAAAGTTGTAAAATGCATTTGTTCAGCAAGGATGCATTAAATTGATCAAAATTGACAGGAAAGACGTTTATAATTTTACAAAAGATTTCTAATTCAAATAAATGCTGTTCTTTTGAACATGCTATTCATCAAAGAATCCTGAAAAAATGCCTCATGGTTAAAAAAAAAAAAAAGAATAATGAAATGGCACCAAATCAGCAGATTATAATATCTGATGGATCATGAAGACTGGAGTAATGTCTGATGAAAATTCAGTAAATTCAATAAATTATATTGTATCATAAACAGAAAACAGTTCTTTTAAATTGTAATAGTTTTTCACAATATAACTGTTTGTAATGTATTACTTGTTAAATTAAATGTAGCCTTGGTGAGTCTAAGGGTGTATTCACACCTGCCTCGTTTGGTTCGATTGAATCGAACTCTAGTTCGTTTCCCCCTTGGTGCGGACCTTTTGGGCAGGTGTGAATACAGCAATCGAACTCGGGTGCGGACCAAACAATCGAACCGAGACCCAGCTGAAGAGGTGGTCTCGGTACGGTTCCAAACGAACTTTGGACTTTTTTCAAAAACATTTAAACCAAAGGCTTTTGCAATGTATTGTATACAGGGTTTGAAATGAACTTTTTCACTCATCGGCCAATTTGGCTACAAAATTAAGTTTCCTGCCATTCAGCACTTCAACTAGCCAAAAAAAAGAAAAGTAAAAGATGTGAACCAGATTAACTGAGTCACAGCTTTTATATATATATATATATATATATATATATATATATATATATAATACACATTTTATATATATATATAATACACATTTTATATATATATATAATACACATTTTATATATATATATATATATATATAATACACATTTTATATATATATATATATATATATATAATACACATTTATATATATATATATATATATATATATATAATAAGTCAAGTCAAGGATTTCATAAATTAATTTCTTATTTAAACAAAATCCTGTCATCCAGCCATTTCCAGCTTCCTCTTTCATCCTCATCCTTTTCATCAAAAATGTGTTTTAGGTGGACAGATCAATACAGTACAAAAAACATCTAAAAAAATGTAGGCTGTTGGAAAAAAAGTCTTTTCTGTTAACCAAACGCTTTTTAATCTCTGCTATTGCTTCAATGCAAATGAACAAGCGCACCGTTATTTGTTGCGTAGTGACGTGTGTTCATATAAGCCATTTAATATATACTATCACGATGACTCTCTATTTGAGCTAAATCTGTATTTGAGCTAAATCTGCGCAGATTTGGCATCACGAACATCCCCAGCAAAGTGAGTAAACATAACATGCCAAATTGGCTGGTGATTTGACCGCGTTACTCGCCACAGTTGATTTTTATCCGCATTTGGCAGGTTGGCGGGTGTTAATTTCAAACCCTGATTGTATATAATATGATATAATATAATATTGTATGTTATATTGTAATCAAAAGTAGCAGAGGGTTAATTGTTAGTTCTCTGCTTATGCTCTACCTTTCAGAAAAAGTCAGAGAACTGCTCAACTCTTATGTACAGGAACAGTTTCAGGTAAGTCTGGGATAAATGTTACACTGTGTATTCTATCCCAATTTACACCAGCAGAGGGAAGTATGAGCTTTTGTTTCTGACACAGAGTCAAGTGTTGGAACTCTTCCGAATATGCCTACCTCCCTCCCTACTAAATAGAATTATTGCAAAAGTATGTCAAATGAGTAAAATGTATGAATACATTGAATTTTTGAATTTGAATGTTTTTGGTATATGTATAATTACATTGTGGGTCTGTGGAATAGACATGAGCTACATTTTAATAAAAAATAAAACCTTTAAAAGGTTATGATTGGTGATGTTTGGTAAGATTGTTTCTTTTACTAATGTAGTACAGTGTTTCCCACACATAGACTAATCAACAGAATCAACACCGGCCGCCACATATTGCGCTTCTTTATTCATTCTTTTTTTTTAACGCTATTTAAAACACGCAGCATATTCGTTCACTGCATTTCCCTTCCCTGCTCTCCCTCCCTGCCTCTGTCACTCACGTGTCTCTCTCGCATGCACACACACACAGCCCCTCCCCTCTGTGCACACCGCGTCTGTCTCCATGAAAACGAGATCATCGAGATCAAAAATATTTTATATTTGAATACATGTTGTCAGTGTGTTAATGTTGGAGCCCCGACCCGACCCTTAGCAAACAATCGATTGTGCCTTCTTTAGTAAGTTAACTAACGTTAGTCGCAGGTTTGCAGTAAAATGCAGTTGGGTTGTCGAGGTCAAAACACTATATAAGCTGTGAATCAAATAAACTTATTATAATGTTATGTCATTTTTAGGGTGTGAAATGTGTGGATTTTGGGTTGGGTGTATGGATTTTGTGAAGGTGTGAATCATTTTTTATAAAAAATAAAAAATAAATTCTGTGTAACGAATTATTAACGAAGGAATTATTTTGAACCACCCCCTTTGGGTGAAACAACACATGCCCCCAAACCCCCCCACCCCCCACCAGAAATTGCTTTTTCTGTTTTATGGGAAACACTGTAGTAGTTTCTAGTTGAGATGATAATAATGTGAGCTGTGCCTGCCTATTGTTTTGGTGTGTTTGGCAGATATACGAAGACCTGACAAAGCAGGGAAGGCAGCGTGACATGTGGCCGGATGCCAGCGCTGATCTCAGCTGGATCCTAACGCAGATCAAACACTTTGCCACAGAGGCCAGGTCTGAGCATGTGTTCAATTTAGCAGGTCTTTATTTCTGGTAGGTTAAAGAGCATGTGTCTCATTGCCAGCTGTTCTGTCTGTGTTGCAGAAACATCTTCGCTGATGTTTTAATGCAGGATGGATTCCTTATTCCCACTGCAGAACAACTGGAGTCTTTGGATATTGACCCCTCTGGTACAAATGCACTACATCTTGTTTATAAAGCAGTAATTTGCTGACTCAAATTAAATTAGCCTCTCTCTATCTCTCTCTGTAGAGGACTCTGAAGACGTGTTCGCCCCTTGTCTTCCTCGAGTGTTTTTGCACTTCTGGTTGCCGTTATTGAAGGTCCTGAATTCATCCATCTTTATAAATCTGATCCTTGACAAACTTTTCGCTGAGCTCTCGAATGAGCCGTCCAGTCACAGAACTTACTACATTGCCTCCTGGATCTCCGAAATTTTACTCTGCAACAGCAAAAGTATGAATCTGAGATGTCCTCTTGGTGCCGGTGGTTGTATATACAGTGGCCCTTAAAAAGTTTTTGGACACTTAAGCCACACTAAGAGTAGGAAGGCCACATTAAAACTAAGAATGCAGTGTTCAACTCTTTTGTCATGTCATATTCATTCATTTTAGTCAGTTTTACTCTGAATAAAATACCATCTAAAAAAAAAAATTATAAGTGTGCAAAATTTTAGTTGATAAAGTGCTAAATTAAGCCAAATTCTCAAACATTGGATATATTGAAACGTAACAGTTTAACAAAAGACGTTCCTTGTTGTGAAAACCTGATCTCTTGAAATAAGTGTCCAAAATCTTTTTGCCTTATCATTTGAAAATCAAACTAATTGGGTCTCATTCATTAATAATTGCATGGATTGTTTTGTATTTATATGCACAGATGACTTTTTCATGGTACATAATGAAATATATTTAACATTAAATATCTGTGTATAAAGTTTCATCTCAACATGATTATTAGTCCACCCTATGAGATTTTTGCATATGTGAGGTTTCAGTTGCATTTT